>NW_028261388.1:83520314-83817814 GCF_051295495.1 Thamnophis sirtalis
TTTTTATTAATCTAACTATGCTTTATAGTAATAATAATTTTTAAATTATTATTTATATTGCATGCTACATTCTATATAGATCTCTGTAGACAATCCCAACAGCTCAGTGGGATGCTGAAGATTTTAGATCGGGAAATGTTTCTCTTCTCTAAGAAGAGTTTGCCCTTTTTACAGGTTAAAAAAAAATACAATGAAACAGACATTCTCTTGAGACAATAGTTCTATTCTGGAATAGTTCTTCCTAAACTCAGTTTCTCTATTCCTCCAGCTCTCGCTGTCTCTCTCTCCTTATACAAGAAACGGACGGGGCTGCTGCAGTGCAGAATGCCAGTTTACTCATTTAGAACTTTCAATGCAGAAACAAGAGAGTGATGCAGTCAGCCAGATAACCCAGCACTTACCTTAATTGAAAATCCTTTCTTTTGACAAAGTGAACAGAAGGAGGCAGGTTCAGCCGTTATTCAGAGGGCAAAAATCTAAGTTTTCAATCAGCACCCTTCAGGTTAAGAATCATCCTGGGCTGTCGTTTGCTCTTGACGCTGAACTCTTCGCTGTCTAAAAGGAAGGGGGAAAAAAAAAACGGGAGAGAAGGAAAGATCAGCTGGAATCCTCCGGAGAGATCCTGAGTAAAGAGTAGCAGAAGCCCCGTGGCTTAAAAGGAGGATGTTTCAACAAAACATCTTGGGTCTGAAGAATCCTGTGGCTGCTGTGAGAGGTTTTTATCATGTCCCTCGAGCGGAGATCGCTGACCTGATTAACACACAGCAGACTCCTTACACATAGAGAAAGCACTGGGTGGATTCCTGGTCCACCAGGGAGTCGCAAAAGACACTTGGGAATGTCATCTCATGCAGATTAATAGATGTGCTGCTCCAGCTGAGGTTGTAATTTGCAAGGTGGGTAATGCATGGCGCAAAGCGATTTAATGATTTCGAAAGGAAATGTGTTCCTGCAATGCTCCTTTTTTTTTTCCGAAGGTGCGTCAGCATTCCAAACAGGTTATGACTGATTAATTAAAGCAGATGGATGGATCTGGTTTCATGATAGGATGCTCAGCAAATGCAAAACACGGGGAGCTGAAGAGCGAGGTGGGAACTCCGATATCAGCTTAACAGAAACGAAATTATTTTGGTGGGCAAAACCTTCCAGATGGCAATTTACTATTGTTAGGTAGGAGGGGAGTAGCTTGCATGGCACATTTGATAGTGGGAGTAAGCCATTAGATATGCAAAGTTATATTCCATGAGAGAAACACTTCCTTCAAACAAGGTTACCAAATGGGCAGCCAATTTTATAAATGCACAATGAAATTTCCTGATGTCCAGGAGGAAAAAAAAAAGGAAGACAGGTTATAGAGTACATCTGACATTTGTCAAATTATAAAACCATTGATCAATGGATGGATCAAATACTAGTAGTTAAGGTTTTTATTAACCTATTGGCTTTTGGTTACATTTGCATCTCAGCTTTCCATCAAATAATGCTCAAGGAATACTTATATCTAAAAAAATGCACAATAAGAACTAGTAGAACAGATGTCTTGCATAGATAAGCTCCTAGGAAAGACACCTGTTGGTAGTCTTGAGGCTAGTTAAATCAATGGGGCAATTTTATGAAAGGACATATTTTGCATAGCTGGTTGTATCTGGCCTCCTATCCTGCAGAACACGTGAAACTGATTTAGTGATCATCTGCATCAGATACAGTAGATGAACTTTACAGAATCTGGGGTGTCATTGAATGACAATAAAACATAAATTGCTCAATGAATTATCGACTATTGATGTAGTAGTAGCAAGACAATATCATTTAGATGTTCTGCCTCAAGGATAAGTATTTTGATGTCCCTCACATTCCTGATGTCTGGATTTTTGCAACTTATACTACTACACTGAGGCTAGGTAACTAGCTTATGCTGCTAGCTGGCTCCTCTGTTTGATACCCAGAGATTCTTGCAGTCAGAACCATCGAAAATAGAGGCATGCAATCTGTTTCAGAGATTGGAGGGAAGACATTTATTGGGAATGCTTGTGGTAGAGGTTGAAGGTTGAAGGTTTATTTTATTTATATGCTGCCCTATTCCCTGAGGGACTCAGGGCGGCTAACAAACCCAAGGGGGGGGGAAGGTAAACACATAGGAAATACAACAAAGAAGATACAAGGGAATTTAAAAGACAATCAACAGTCACACAATTTGAGAGGGGAAGGGAACTCATCAACCCCAGGCCTGCCTGCACAGCCAGGTTTTAACGGCTTTACGGAAGGCCTGGAGAGAAGTGAGGGTCTGAATCTCTGCAGGGAGTTTGTTCCAAAGGGCCGGAGCAGCCACAGAAAAGGCCCTCCCCCGGGTAGTAGCCAGGTGACATTGGCCAGTAGATGGAACCCGGAGGAGGCCTAATCTGTGTGATCTAATGGGTCTTTGGGAGGCAATTGGCAGCAGGCGGTCTCTCAAGTACCCAGGTCCAATACCATGAAGGGCTTTATAAGTGACGACTAGCACCTTGAAGCATATCCGGAGACCAATCGGTAACCAGTGCAGCTCGCGGAGGATAGGTGTAATGTGGGTGTACTGAGGTGCACCCACAATCGCTCGCGCGGCTGCATTCTGGATGAGCTGCAGTCTCCGAATGCTCTTCAAGGGCTGCCCCATGTAGAGCGCATTGCAGTAGTCCAGTCTTGAGGTCACAAGGGCATGAGTGACTGTTGTGAGTGCCTCCCGGTTCAGGTAGGGACGCAATTGGTGCACCAGGTGAACCTGGGCAAATGCCCCCCTGGTCACAGCCGACAAATGATGTTCTAAGGTCAGCTGTGGATCCAGGAGGAGAGAAAGCATCCCTATTCCTAAATAAAGAAATGGTATGCGTGCATCATCCAAATTTTGCAGGACTGGAAAGAAAGAGACTATCATTCTTACCATTAATATTGGATGACAACGTGATACAACAAAGGAGAGAAGCTATAACACATTTAAGTAAACAGACCATTGTTGAATTTCCAGACTATTTCAAAATATTTGAGAGAAGCCATCTGCCAGCCTGACTGGTTAGTTGACTTACACTACACTGTCCCCTGCCCCTACACACACTTGAACTGAACAGTTTCCCAAATCACAAAAGTTTTTAGAAAAAAAAAACCATGTGCTGTTATACAACATTAAAAATAAAACATACATGCTACCTTGGCATGTCTACCCACCTATATTTTACTGACTCTGTACTTTTAAGCTTCTTTTCTTACAATGAGGTCATCAGCATGAATTATTTCCCCATCACATATAAACTTATCCTTACAAAACATCCTGCAAAGTAGATTTGGCGGGAAAAAGCGAATTGGCAGGAAAATTACCCACTAAGTTTTAAATTAGGTCCTTGACTTACATACTGACGAAATGTAAAAATGCAGCCAAAAAAATCTGTTTATTGGCAAAGAAGCTACGAAGCAATTAACAATTTCAGTGAGTTGCAATCTAGATAGCAAGCCTTGTTCAATCACAGAATTCATAAAAGAAATGTTACAGTCGGAGCCAAAACCAATCATTAAGAAAGTGTTTCCAGAGACAAAGAAGAATCCAGAGTATAAGACAGGCAATAGATCAGTCTAAAGCAGTTCCAATAGTTCCTTAAAATCTGGGGATTTTTAAATCCATCAGTCTTAGACAGTGGTGGGTTTCAAAAATTGTTCAAAGCAACTCTGTGGGTGTGGCCTCCTTTGTGGGAGTGGTTTGCCGCCCATGTGACCGGATGGGAGTGGCTTGCCGCCCATGTGACCGGATATGAAGATGCCGACAACACTTGTCAGAACCACCTTAAATTACCTCAGACACAGCACCGGCATGCATAAGAATATGATGGAAACGTGTTTTTAAAAAGGCATCTTTGGTTTGCCTTAAAACAACTTCAACACACGCAATGTTCTGATTGCACCACAAACGCAGGAGTCATCCTTACCTTTCACAGAGGCTATGAGTTTTATAAATAGGAGCATGATAGTGTAGAATAATCATATCCAAGGACCAGTGGTGGGTTTCAAAAAATTTTGGAACCTCTTCTGTAGGTGTGGCCTGCTTTCCGGGTCCACTGGTGGAACCTCTTCTAACCGCTTAGGTAGATTTGACGAACCGGTTCTACCGAGTAGGTGCGAACTGGTAGGAACCCACCTCTGGTCTTAGAACAACTAAGTAAAGGTGCACTACATGGGTATGAATATCTGAAGTATGACTTCCTTATAGAAGAGGAATCTGATTTATCTAGGATTTCATAACTTCCTCAGGAATGCTTTGATCATGCAAGAATAGTTAACCCTTGATTAAACAGAGTTACATTTAGTGGACATCCAATGACCCAGAAAAAAAAAATATGTATGTCTACTTCTCCTCCTGAAACAGTATTTATGTCCATCATTACAAAAAAATGATGTGAATGGTTTCCTATGAATTGATTATCTCAAATTTAAATGCAATCATAGAGTCAAAACGTTGATTTATTCACCAACTATATTGCATAGATTGAACTGTCTGAAACAATATTTGGGGAAATCCCGTGAATTCTCTTACAGTGGATAGTGAATAGCAAAGATTGTGGACATGAGAGAAGTTTGTGTAGTTTGAATATCAATAAAAATTATCTTGTTTACATTTTATGAACAGTATGCAAATACTACTACTACTACTACTACTACTACTACTACTACTACTACTACTACTACTACTACTACTACCCTCCTTCAATGTTGACCTGCAGTAATGTAATAAAAATATTCAAGTTCCCTCAACTTGAATTTAGATAGATCCACAATGAATGACTTGGGAACTGAGAAAGATATACTTGCAAACTGTAGATTAACCAACTGATATTTGGCACTCAAATATAGGAGGCAATCATGGACAACCTATTTGCATTTTCCTCCTGTATTTGAGTGCCAAATATCAGGCAACTTTGATATTGTTGTATTTGCATGTCCTTTGACATAATGAGCCGAGGTGGCACGGTGGTTAGGGTGCAGTACTGCAGGCCACTTCAGCTGACTGTTATCTGCAGTTTAGCGGTTCTAATCTCACCGGCTCAAGGTTGACTCAACCTTCCATCCTTCCAAGGTGGGTGAAATGAGGACCCAGACTGAGGGGGCAATATGCTGACTCTGTAAACCGCTTAGAGAGGGCTGAAAGCCCTATGAAGCGGTATATAAGTCTACCTGCTATTGCTATTGCTATCTTACTGAGGCTCAGATCTAGGAGGGGCCAGGCCGAGAATGGGTTGGATTATTTAACAACCTGCAGTTTTCAAGTAACTATGAAAATAGGAAATACTGAAATTTCCATTGCTAAACCATGCAGACACATGATATCAAACACCATGAATGCATTGCTTAATAATGTAAATACCCTGTTGTGATCGCACGTTGAAGGCTACCTATAGTGAGAATATGCTAATAGTAGCAGCAAACACAATTTCCCTAGATTTGGTTTAATCGAAGAGGGAATCGAGTTAAGGTAAAATCTGACCAAGGATCTCTGTTTGTCTGAGATTTTGGCCCCATATATTATTGACTAGGTTCGCCTATAATCCCTCTTCTGTTTTGATTAAGAATATCTATCCTCTGCCCATGTAACAGGTGTTCCTCCATGAGAAACAACTTTGCAAATTGTGCTGTGTGATGTGTTGCCATTGTCCCATAGCTTGCCAATTGCCAGGTCCTAATTGCTGCCCCATATTCAGGTTTGCCAAATTTATCTTGGACTATCAAACGGAATATTTGAGGGTGAAGATCCTTTGCAAACAGCAATGCCTGGGGATACATTAGACCAACCTTTGAACACAAACCAACTGCAATATATTTGGACCTGAAAAATTGAAAGAGAATCTACATTGTATCATCCCAGTATCCCTGTGGAATTTCCCCCTTTTTCCAACTCAAATGTTTCCTAGACTTAAACAACTACAGTCCAATTAAGCCTAGGGGAAAAAAAGCATTGAAACCCCATCTGCTTTCTATGACCTTCTCTTGCTGTTTTTCCTCTTTCTTCTTCTTCTTCTTCTTCTTCTTCTTCTTCTTCTTCTTCTTCTTCTTCTTCTTCTTCTTCTTCTTCTTCTTCTTCTTCTTCTCCTTCTCCTTCTCCTTCTCCTTCTTCCTTCTTCCTTCTTCCTTCTTCCTTCTTCCTCCTCCTCCTCCTCCTCCTCCTCCTCCTCCTCCTCCTTCTTCTTCTTCTTCTTCTCCTCCTCCTCCTCCTCCTCCTTCTCCTTCTTCTCCTTCTCCTTCTCCTTCTCCTTCTTCTTCTTCCTTCTCCTTCTTCCTTCTTCTTCTTCTTCTCCTTCTCCTTCTCCTTCTCCTTCTCCTCCTTCTCCTCCTTCTTCCTTCTCCTTCCTTCTCCTTCCTTCTCCTTCCTTCTTCCTTCTTCCTTCTTCCTTCTTCCTTCTTCCTTCTTCCTTCTTCCTTCTTCCTTCTCCTCCTCCTCCTCCTCCTCCTCCTCCTCCTCCTCCTCCTCCTCCTCCTCCTCCTCCTCCTCCTCCTTCTTCTTCTTCTTCTTCTTCTTCTTCTTCTATTTGAATGGGTATAAGCTTTCTGTTAATTATTTCCTTCCCCTGACAGTCAAGACTGGATTATCTTACACATGTTGAGTTTCCTTGGACTTTTCTTTTCTTCATTGGGCTTCCCTGTTTTGTGTGTGTGTGTGTGTGTGTGTGTGTGTGTGTGTGTGTGTGTGTGTGTGTAGTGCCCTCAAACAGGGTTACACATTGCAAATGAACAATTGCCCTTTTAAGCTAATTCCATTCCATATTAAAATTTTGGATGAACTAATTCGAGATGAAATTATTCAAGCATTGTAATTAGTTGGTACCGTCTTCTTCGGACATAGTCAATAAACCCATAGTTTAAATGAATGACTTAGCTGGGAGTTTAGGTAACTGTGTAAATTTGCCCAATGTGTAGAATCAGCAAGATAACAAATATGTAATTGAAAAGTTTAACAATTATTCACTAAGTACATTCAGAGTGCCATACAACAGTGCACATGTAAAAACTAAGAGCGAGAGGGGGAGAGGGGAAGAAGAGAGGGAGGGAGAGGGAGTGGGGGCGGCTCTCTTTACATAAGTTCCAAAAAGAAAACAAGTTGCAAAAAATATTATAAGTACAATGATAAATTAGCTGTCTTTCCAGTATTACATCGTAACTTCTTTCTATACTCTATTCCCAGAATGGCGAACCTATGGCACACATGCCACAGGTGGCACGCAGATCCATTTGTCAGGGCACGCAAGGCATTGCCCTGTCAGCTGGCCAGAGAGCATGTGCTACTTTAGCCTTTTTTGAGGCCATTTTTCACCCTCCCCAGGCTCCAGAGGTTTTTTAGGAGCCTGAGGAGGGTGAAAACAGCCTCCCCAAGGTCCTCCGGAGGCTTCAGGAGCTTCCCTGAAGCCTCTGGAGCACAAAAACCCGCCCCTATGGGCAAACCGGAATTTTGGGAACAGACTTCCGGTTTGCTCGTAGAGCCGGTTTAAGCCCTCCGGAGCCTTCAGAGGCTCCGGAGGATGAAAAACAACCCTACGAGCAAACCGGAAGTCACTAAAAATGGCCCAATGGACAAACTGGAAGTGACTTCTGGTCTGCTCGTAGGGTTGTTTTCCGTCCTCCAGAGTCTTCAGGGAAGCTTCCGGAAGGCCCCTGAAGGCTCTGGAGGGCTTAAACCGGCCCTACGAGCAAACCGGAAGTCCATTTCTGAACTTCCGGTTTGCCTGTAGGGCTGTTTTTTTGTGCTCCGGAGGCTTCAGGGAAGCTCCTGGTGGAGCTATAATGGTTCATGCCTATAATATAACATTTTGTATCATTCATCAAATAGATTGGGGACAGTTTTCCCCACATTCACTGCCTACTACTAATTAATTTAGATTTATTTGTAGCCCTATAAGTATCCCCACAATATAACTAAAAATAATCCAGAAATCCTGCACTACCAGACCACTGATTAGGTTTAAAGCATTTAATATGAATGAAAAACAAGAGGAAGAAAAATCCGGTTCAC
Organism: Thamnophis sirtalis; assembly: GCF_051295495.1. NCBI lineage: Eukaryota > Metazoa > Chordata > Lepidosauria > Squamata > Natricidae > Thamnophis > Thamnophis sirtalis. The sequence continues at coordinate 83,528,332 of NW_028261388.1, forward strand.
TTAATATATTGTTATGCAACACAAGCCTGAGATGGCCTACATTAATCAAGAGTTCATGTTTTACAACATCTGCCAGTACTGATAACCTTTGTCTAAATCCTAAAGGGTTTCCTTGCATTTTTTTTTTTTTTTGAACAATTTCTGTTGCCTTGGGAATTTAAAGTAGTTTCCACTATGTTGGCACGCTGTGTCAAAAGCACATGAGACTTTTACTCGAAGAGTTGCACTTTCTTCCTTTTACCCTCTGGGCAAAAACTAAAAGTACTGCTTTTAATGTGCAAAGCACCAAATTACTTAAAAGTCTCTGCACGCAGCCCATGGTTTCAACTTATGCCAATGTAGAGATAATATTTGAAAGGTAAATGCAATATGGGCACAAACCACTTGTAAATTCAATTCTCACAGAATTTACTATTTCCTGCATAGTACATTTATATAATTATCGCATCCATGAATCGGGCTAAACCATAACTTGGTTTTTGCTTGCTGAAGAATGTACAGGGATGAGTTCATGAATAATGTTATAATAGTTGGAGTCATATACTATATAAAAACAAACACAAGAAGTCATGAAGGCTTATCGCAATCATTGGTGTCCAGAATAAGCCAACAATTACATGTATTTTGATATTATGGTGCCAATAATTCAATTGTATATTTATTCATACAATTGTCGTCGTAATTCTAACCCAGCTACTAAGTCAATGAGTATCTTATTTTCATTATTTTAAAAGGTACTAGTGATAACATTTGAGCTGTTAAGTACGAACCCTAGAAAGGAAACAGAGAGAGATGGCATATTGCCCAGATGTACAGTTCCCTTCTTTTTGACTGCATTATGTCACCAATAATTTAGAAAAAGAAACAGTTATGCCTTCTTGTTAGTAAAAGACTTGATTGTACAAATAGAATTATTGGCAGTGAACCATGTACTGAAGGGCAAACAGAAAGATCACAGAAATTATACACATTTGTCCTTTCATTTGCACATTGTAATGATGTATTTTTTTTTAATCTCAGAGATGTGCAAAACACTCTGAATTTAGAATGTTCCAGGTCTGTAACTGCCATTACAAATATTCTGCAACATGAATACAATAGCGTTTGTTTGTGTGTATATATGATTTTAAAATCAACATAAATCTAACAATCCTCTCTTTCTCTCCCTCCCTCCCTCCCTCCCTCCCTCCCTCCCCCCCCCTCTCTCTCTCCAATCATGCATTAACCCTAGGCCTAGAAAGAACATTGCCTTTATCTCTCGGGTGGTTCTTTTCCAGAGTCTAAGGCCACTGGCATAAAAGACATTCTTCCTGGATCCCTTAAAATGACATTTATTGCAATTTCTTTGATTATTGTAGCTGCCCACAGTTGGTGAGAGTTGGTGAGCCCACGATCACAATTCCCAGTTCTTTAGCTGACCTTGCTCTTCATTCACAACAAGTTCTTCCCAAGAACCCATGCAATTGAAATTGTATCAGTGTATTATATGTGTGAATCCAAGCTGTATGAGCTATTATAATTGACATGGAAATTTTGACAATTTGTAGATTTTCTAGATATTGTACAAATAGCAATAGCAATAGCACTTAGACTTATATTCCGCTTCATAGGGCTTTCAGCCCTCTCTAAGTGGTTTACAGAGTCAGCATACCGCCCCCACAGTCTGGGTCCTCATTTCACCCACCTCGGAAGGATGGAAGGCTGAGTCAACCTTGAGCCGGTGAGATTTGAACTGCCGAACTGCAGATAGCAGTCAGCTGAAGTGGCTGCAGTACTGCACTCTAACCACTTGGCTCATAAATATTTTAGTATGGTACCTAGTGTACTGATGACCACTGGGATCATTATTATTATGGTTGATTGCACAGTCAGCCAGCTGTTTAGACTGGAACTGATATTTTTATCCACCTATCAAATCCACCTTCACGACTCTGGTTAGACAGATGTCATTTCCTGTTGTTAAAGGTACCATTGCAGAAAGCAAACTGTTCTAAGCAAAGCTGCTTTTTGCAATTAATTGGTGGTGATTCTCCAGATCTTTTGGGATTGCACCTAAGGCACTTAATAATAAGGCCTGGGGTTAAGATTCCAACCCCACCCGAATTGTGTGACTGTTGTGCTCTCTTTTAATATGTTGTATTGTTTCCATATTGGAATACTGTTTGTCTTCCCCCCCCCTCCCTTTTTGAATTGTGAGCCGCCCTGAGTCCCCCCAGGGAAAAGGGCGGCATACAAATAAAGGAAAATAAAATAAAATAAATAAAAATAAATATTGGTGTAACTTTACTTTCTTTTGCCCAAATTATTCTACTTCTATTTGAAAGTCTTCGCATTTCATGATTTTCTCCAGCGCTTTTTCTTCTATTCTGCTGTATCAGGATACTGCCACATTCACTCTCCAGACATTTTTGTCTTTCTTATTGACAATTGTTAGGTCTCAGATATTATGTGACAGATGCTTGTCAGTTTGAATTCTGAGCTGCTATAACACTTCAGCTGATTCATTTTCTATTACTTTGTCTATTTCCTTGTCTTACCAGTCCTTCCTTGCAGGCAAATGGCATTTTGTGCAGACATCCCAATTCACCATCGTCATGCCTCTCTTTTTAGCCAGTCTGTGCAATCTTTTTTGCAGCAGCTAACCAGGTGGTCCACTGTTTCTTCATCGTCTTTGCCGTCAGTGGTTGTCTTCTCAATTCTGGCTCTGCCTGACTGTGTTCTTAAGGTTTTGTGTAGGCAGAATTAGTATCTCTATCTCTTTCTTCGACTTTTCTGTTCTTAGTTATTAACAGGTCTTGTTGTTATCTGCTTTGCCTGCTTGATTTTATTTAATTATTCATTCATTCATTATATATTGACCTGTTCTGACCCCTCCTCTTCATACACCAAAGCACACTGAGACAAAGATACTTCAAGGATTCATTAACACACAGACGAGACCTTGGCAGCAATCCAGCACAGACTGACCTTGGCAGCAATCCAGCCTGCCAAGATAGCCACAATAGCTTCTCCAGCTCTAGTAAATATGTTGATCCCTGCAACGAGCGTGTGGAAAGCCATCCCTTTTAAAGTCTTGAGAGGAGCCTAATTACCACCAGCTGAGTGCAATTATCTCCTGTAACTGCTGTTGTTGTCAACCAGATGTCTCAGCTCCCACACCAGTTAGCAGTCATTTTCTCATGAGTTTAGTAGAAAACCAATCTGCTCTTAGCAATAACAATAGCAGTTAGACTTATATACCGCTTCATAGGGCTTTCAACCCTCTCTAAGCGGTTTACAGAGTCAGCATATCACCCCCACAATCTGGGTCCTCATTTCACCCACCTCGGAAGGATGGAAGGCTGAGTCAACCCTGAGCCGGTGAGATTTGAACAGCCGAACTGCTGAACTGCAGTCAGCTGAAGTAGCCTGCAGTGCTGCATTTAACCACTGCGCCACCTCGGCTTCTCTGAGGCTGACACAAAACTTTCAGAAAATCTCTCAGGTCCCTTCTATTAAATAATATTTTATTTTTTATTATTTAATAGAAAGGTCCTGAGAGATTTTGTGAAAGTTTTGTCTCGGCCTCGGAGCAATAAAAATTGGTTTTCTATTAAATTCATGACAAAGCAAGGGTGTTCTGAATATGATATTATAAACTCTTCCTCTCTCTTTTTGGTTTTGATCCTTAAAAGTATATATCAATATTTTATTTATTTATTAAATAAATAAAAATGTCACCCATCTCCCTTTCAAGGTGATTCTGGGCAGCTTACAAGTTATGATATTTCCATATAAGACAAGATTATCTGATCTTGTTTGATGGGCTACACATCTTTTTTTTTTTTTACAATTTTCCTAAAACAGCTAAATACCCTTTAAAAAATGTCTACGATATCCCACCTGAGAATACTGACATTTCTTGTAACTTTGGCAACTTTTTAATTTTTAAAATATGATTCTATCCATGGACCCTATCTAAAAGAATTATATGCTTTTGTTATCAATTTGTTTGAAGCACTTAAAAGAACCAATCTTGATACGGATAAATCCTCTTGCTTTTAAGGATACCGAGTATCATATCTTTAGAAGTTGAAGACAGAAAATCCTTTTAAAAATACATTTTAAATCGCTTTCAAAGGTGGCTTCAAAAAATGTGTTTGTTTTGTTACTGTTGTGTCTTATTCAGTTACAGTCTATTGATTATATTGTAGGTTTTTTTAAAAAAAAATCTTAATAAAATTGCAAAATAGTTTACAACAATACACGTATTCTCTCCATTCTTTATCCATTGTCTTTCATGACTGGAATATAATCAACCAAAAGGGCTAGAAAAAATGCAACCAGGATGAAGCTGTGCTGTATGCTTGAAAATACTTATTCCTACTCAGAACTCCAATTGAATGAATTTGACGGTGTTATAGAAAGTATCTGGGTTAAAATAAGTGATGAAATGCAAATACTGTTGTCAGTGTCTATTTTCAACTATCCAACTAAGAAGATGTGTACCAGTGATGCCAATGGTAGGATTCAAATTTTTTATTACCTGTTCTATGGGTGTGGTGTGGCTTGGTGGGCATGTCTTGGTGGGTGTGGCAGGGGAAGGATACTGTAGCAATAGCAATAGCAGTTAGACTTATATACCGCTTCCTAGGGCTTTCAGCCCTCTCTAAGCGGTTTACAGAGTCAGCATATTGCCCCCAACAACACTCCAGGTCCTCATTTTACCCACCTCGGAAGGATGGAAGGCTGAGTCAACCTTGAGCCGGTGAGATTTGAACAGCCGAACTGCAGAACTGCAGTCAGCTGAAGTAGCCTGCAGTGCTGCATTTAATCACTGCGTCACCTCGGCTCTTAATGTAATTTCCCCATTCCCACCCCACTCCAGGGGAAGGTTACCACAAAGTCCCCATTTTCTCCTGGGGAAAGATAATAGATCGGGGTGAGGTCAGTCAGAGGTGATATTTACTGGTTCTCCGAACTACTCAAAATTTCCACTACTGGTTCTCCAGAACTAGTCAGAACATGCTGAATACCACCTCTGGATTGTGTCTTCCAAAAATAAATTCAGGTTCATTCAAAGAACTATGAAATTGGACTGATAGGAGATTTTAATGCCGCTGCGGCTACCCCCACAGAACCAGTAGTAAAAAAAAATTGAAACCCACCCCTGGCATAGACCAGCATAAAACTAACATAATAGTCATTCCAAAGTAAAATTAGAAAAAAAGTAAAATACTGTATTAATCAATACAAAATAGAATTTATTAAGGACAAGTGCAACATTTCTACCATGTCCAGATCACCTACACCTGTGTGATTCCACATTTTTCTTTCTGCTGGGTAACTCAGCTGTCCTACTTCTGTCCCAGTTAAGATATTTCACAAATTGCAATGGAACCAACTTAAAGACATATTTTCCTATGAGCATAAGTTTGTGCTACACTTTCCTTAATAGTTTTTTCCCCCTACTTTCTGTCTTCTAAGGTAGACCAGATTAGGAAACATGCAAGCTAATACTACTTTCATTATAAGATTATAACAACAGAATCTTATCATTTTAAACACACTTCCCCCTTCCTCCCTCTATGCAAATTAGGAAGAGTCTTGTCTGAGACACTTACTCGTGTTACAGATCTGGTCCAGACTCAAATTTCTTTTATCTGACCATTGGCTTGGTTGCAGTTCTTCCTCCTGTCTTATTTCTTCCATTACTGCTGCCTTATTGTTTTTAAATTAAGCAAACAGCAACTTGGCAATTCCCCTGGTTATGAATACTCTCCTTTACCCAAGTTTATGAAAATCTTTTCATACCCACAAAAAACAATGATAGAATCTTTTTTTTTTAACTTTCCTATTGGCCGGTTGATAATTCAATGCTCTTGTCATGTTGTGTTCTGAGTATTTTGAAATTGGCAACAGCTCATATTGGTAATGGGGAAGTGTCTTCAGGATAAGGAAGTGGTTGGTATTCACCATGATATAACCTCTATTAAACTTTTTAACCTTGAAAAGGGAGGGTGGAAGAGGAAAAAAGATTGTGTTACAAAGACATATTATAAGCAGACTGAACAGTGATGAAGATAATAATGCACTCCTGGCGAAGAATTTAACAGAAGAATCATAAAAAGGTACTGTCAGTATTCCTCCACCACCAAGAAAAGGAATTATGCAAAAGTAGGTGCTTATTTTGTTTAAAGTGCATTTTTGCATTATGTTTGCAACTGTCACGGCCTTTAGTCACAATCTTTAAACGCACAAGACTGTGAGAACAAATCAGGAAGTATCAGGAGGCTTGTACAAAATCTTTAGTGTACCTAACAAAATATTTTTCTTTTACCTTCGTATTTGGTAAACAAAATATAAAAAAAACGTACTATATGTTATTAAAGATGTGTAGTTTATATCAGCTGCTTCTTGTTTCCTTTCCTTACTATGTAATGCATTTGAGCCAGTAGTGGGATTCAGCCAGTTCGCACCTATCAGGGCGAACCGGTTGTTAACTTTTTAAGCAGTTCGAAGAACCGGTTGTTGGGAAAAAAAATCTCCTTTTGTTTTTTTCCCACTTTCCAGGGCTAATCCTGTAAGGAAGGCAGGAAGGAAACATTCTGGTGTCGTTTCTAGCCTAATTTTTATTGCCCTGCTTATAGAAACTGTCTCTCCCATTAACCCTTATTACATTGTAACTGCTAAGGCGAAGCGCCCATCGACCTGAGTGACATTGAGTTGGCCATGACCACCAGTCACATGACCACTGAGCCACACCCACCCAGCCGTTCATTAGGGCAGAGAACCAGTTGTTAAATTATTTGAATCCCACCACTGATTTGAGCAAAACACAATACACAATTTTAGAACAGCTTACAACCTCTAACTTGTTGGGTCATTGTTTCATAGATACATCCTTTCCTTATACTTGTGCACTCCTGGTTACCCTTCCTGAACCTCACCATACCTTCCTCACACTATTGTGTACCTCCTGCACTTTCCACATTTTCATGCATACCCCAAATGCAATTCTTGTGCATCCCTGTATATCCTTTCCAACACGTGTGATACTCCCACATGCTTCCTGACTCATACTGCAACTCATATGCACCCACACAAACATCCTACACACCTTCTGAAGCCCACACACTGCCTCTTAGGCACACTCTCCCTGATCACAGTTACAGGAGATAATTGCACTCAGCTGGTGGTAATTAGGCTCCTCTCAAGACTATAAAAGAAATGATTGTACCCTTTTGCAGGAGTGAATGTATTTACTAGAGTTGGAGAACTCTCGTGGCTAGCTTGGCAGGTTGGATTGCTGCCAAGGTTAGTCTGTGCTGGATTGCTGCCAACGTCTTGTCTGTGCTGGATTGCTGCCAAGGTTAGTAAATCCTTGCAGTATCTTTGTCTCAGCGTGCTTTGGTGTAGGACGAGGGGGGGTCACAACACTTCCCCATGGCTAATGTTCCCTGCTAGTTTCCCCAAAGCAACGATTTTGCTTGTGGAAGCTGTCAGGGAATGTCAGCAATTACCAGTTGACATTTCTTGCTGGCTTCACCACTGACCTGTGACTTGCAAGGAAATGTTCAAAATGATGATCAGGTGATCATGACTAACTGTAGCTCTGTGGAAGCGTGACCCGTCAAAAGCGCGTTCCACAAAAGCGCGGTCGACGAAATCGCGTATGTGACGTCATCACAACGCGACTAAAAAGATCGAAAAATTGAAATAAAAATTAAATTACAGCAAGTCGATTCACATAAAGGTAAGGGTTAGGTTAAGGGTTAGGGTTAGGGTTAGAGCGTTAGTGTTACGTTTAGCGTTAGGTTAAGGGTTAGTGTTAGGTTTTTCGTTACGTTAAGGGTTAGGTTTAGGGTTAGGTTTAGGGTTAGGTTAAGGGTTAGGTTTAGGGTTAGGTTTAGGGTTAGGTTTGGGGGGGTTAGGGGAAGGTTTTAGCTTTATTTTTACATTTTTCGATCTTTTTCGATCTTTTTCGTCGCGCTGTGATGACGTCACATACATGCTTTCGTCGACCGCGATTTTGTCGTCCGCGGTTTTGTGGTAGAACCCTGTGGAAGTGCTGAAGCAGCCACCGCACAATGTCACTGAATTATCCACCACTTCTCCAAATGTCATTTCCCTAGGAGTGATGGGTCCTGCCATTCGGTAAGTCAACACATTTGAGATAACTTAATTTAAAAATTTTGTCCAATTGACGATGACAAACAGACAAACAGTCACAAGAGTTTTAGTAGTACATAGTGTTAATGAGGATTCTGATAATTCTGACAATTGGTCAAAAGGTTATTATATTGAAATGGCAGAAATAAAGTTTAGGCCTTATCAGGCTCTTGGGAATTTTATCTTCTATAAAGTTCCATAAGTAACCATAAGCCTGTAAGCTGAACACATGATAAAACCACAAGATGCATGCACAAATATTTTTCCATTCTATAACTTATCTACTGCATGCTGGCTGGCTCTTATGTAACCAAGTAAAAATAAGAAATCTATATAGACTTGCTTCAAATTTCATTTAGGGTTCTATCAATCTGACAGGAGGACTCACATTTGTTCATACTTTTGCTTTTAAAAGAGATAACCTGTCTCTTTGTTCACATCAAACCACACCTGATTCTTGCCTGACAATCTATTAGTGTGACTACATTTTCTGAAAAGTTTCTATCATAGATTTTAGATATTGGGGAATGAAAGAAAAACTGTTTCCAAATGGAATGCATAATTTCTGTCTATAGACAAAGCTTTAAAACAACACCATTCCAATCTTACTCAACAAAAATCCTTTAAGGGTTACCAGAAATAACGTTATATATTTTAATTTTGTTCAAATAGACCAACTTTATGTTTCTTCCCTTTAATTTTAACAATCTTAGTCTTTAATACCTGTCTTAGAACTGTATGTTGTTATGTTGTTATGTTATGTTATGTTATTTTCCCTCATCGACCCCATAAATAAACACATCTGTTTGCCTTTGATCTCTTTGATGAAATCTAGAGTTACAATATGGCCCAAATTTGATCAGCGGCCTAGAGAGGTGAATGTTTTTATTTTAATTTTGTTTCTTGTCAGTCAAAGGGCTGAAAGTTAAACACATCCAAAGTGAATCTATGAGGCAGTTCAAATATGACAGATACCTTCATTAGTCAATGAATGTATCTGTCTTTATTTGTCTGATTGTCTTTAGTTGAGCATATTTTAATTGTAAGGATGACGTGACGAATGGCAGAATTTCCATTGCATTATTTGATGACTTCCTGGTTTCCTCTACTGAGAGACTGTGATGAATGCTTTAAAATAGTATATGAGACAAGTCCACTTTTCTTCCCTATTCAGCAGTCATAATAGATAAAGATATAACAGGATGATGAATGCTTGGATACCAACCACAGTGTAAGAGCTACAGTAATTTGAAGGCAAGGAATAGGAATGGTTTGCAACATGCAGACTTCTCAATATGAAAAGCAACCCAAATGATCAGGCTTCTGTTGCACATCCCAGAAATACTGTTTTCTAGATCCTGAATAAATTGACTTCAGTGGGTTTTTTTTAATGGTTATGGATTATAAAGAAGGCATTTATGACTGAAATGTAATAAAAATAGGAAACAGCAGTAGCAGGTTTTCAATGCAGAAACTGAGTGGATAAATATAATGTCTCTTTCCTAGCGACTCATATGATGCCAAGTGGCTTAATTATTGATTTCTTCTGTAGTTATAAGAATACAAACTAGAGCACCAACCTCCAATGTATATGCACCCACACAATCAAAGTTTAAATATAGCTGCCATTGTAACTATTTTAAAACAGAGGACATTTAAAAAATAGTCTTGTCTTGCCAAGAATATAGTCACCTTTTTCAACATTTTTTTCTGAGCAGTGTTTATTATAGTATCCAACCAAGATGATTTTGGCATTTATTTCAGGACTTAGCACAGTTCTGTGCTTAAAAGGGAAATGCTATTGCTTACCATTTTCTGGAAAGTGAAGTCATATGGGCCAGCACTATTTTTAAACAAGAGGATTAGGGAAACACTTAAGGCTCACTAAAGACTATTAAATAGATTAGCAGTAAACCCTATTTAAGAAGAGCCGAGGTGGCACAGTGGTTAAATGCAGCACTGCAGGCTACTTCAGCTTACTGCAGTTCTGCAGTTCGGCTGTTCAAATCTCACCGGCTCAGGGTTGACTCAGCCTTCCATCCTTCCGAGGTGGGTGAAATGAGGACCCGGATTGTTGTTGGGGGCAATATGCTGACTCTGTAAACCGCTTAGAGGGGGCTGAAAGCCCTATGAAGCGGTATATAAGTCTAACTGCTATTGCTATTGCTATTAACACAACCACATGTTTTTTTTTCTGTTTTTTTTTTGTCAGTAGTCATAGAACTATTTGATATTCCTTTTTTTATAATAACTGTATCCAACATTAGAAAAATTTGATATTCCATTTTTATAATAATTATATTAATTACAGGCATGAGATAACTAATCCATATTTTTTTAAAAAGAAAAAAAAATAGAAAGTGCAGGAAAAAATAGAGAAGGAAGGAAAAATAAGAATATAGTAAAGAAAAGGATATATTTAAAGAAATCACTTCCTACTTCAACACAAGTATAAACAGTTTTAATAATTTTTCACCCTCTCTTCTTTCCATATTTATCTATAAACAAATCCTTAAAACTTTGCTCAGCAAAAGCCCATTCAGTCTGGCCACCAGGGACGTGCAGTCACTAGAGGCAGGGGAGGCGTGGCCTCACCAGTCATGAGGAAAAGGAAAGAATTTTTTTAAAATAATTAAAGCCAAGGTAGTTGCTACCAGATTCTAAGTCATAGTGACTTGGAACAGTGCTTAGTGTTAACTATAGGAGGAGGCCAGAGAACTAGGGGCCTCTTTTGCATAAGGAATTTTTCGCCTTTTAAGAGTTAAGCAAGGGTTAAAAAGCAAAACAAATCATATGCAAAGGAGGCATAGGAGGGGGGAGGGAGGGAGAGATGGAGGAAGGAGGGGGAGGGAGAAGAAAAAGAATGGGGAAACTTATTTTGCAAGGGGGAAAAATGCTGTCGCTTTAAATCGGAACTGAGCATGCCTGGCTGTGGAATTCTGGGAGTTGAAGTCCACAAGTCTAAAAAGCTGCCTCACCAGGCATAAAACTCACCGCACATCACTGCTGGCCACTGATCTACACTTCAATGCTGTTGTGATGATGATGATGACGATGCTATCTCACAATAGTAAACCTGTAAGATTAACCCAAAGTCAAAGCCATCCAGTAACTCATCTACTGCCTAGAATATCTACTTCTGGAGATCATTGATCATATGATTCACTGGGTGAGGAAATATCCACTATCTATACCAATGTCTGAAAAGTGACACTAATAGTTAGGCTACAAGGAATAATGGTATGATCTATCAGGGCTCTTCTAATGCTCTTAAGGGATTTAAGAGCACTGCGTAGCTTTTCTGCCAGTTTTAGGTAAACCTATACAAAAATGGATTTTTTGAAAGGTATTTCAAAGTAGATTTTCCCAACTGAAATTGAAAAATGAATAGGTAGCAGATTAAGAAAAAAGATATTATAAATATGTAAAAGATCAAAACTAAGTGGGATTAAATAAAAAATTAACCAGTATATTCAGTAAGTGTATGTGTGTATGAGTATATGTATAAGTATGGATATAATAAAGGTGTGTATAATGTCTGTAGGGGGGGGGTGGTATTTGTACCAATGCCCAATGAAGTATCCTAATTAATTAAAGAATAATTTAAGTTCACTGAATTCTGCAAGATGGAACATTTTAGGATATCACCTGGTCATCTGATAGACCTGTCATGGACCACAAGGATTCTTTGAGGAGGATTTAACTATAATATTTAACTATAGAGCCGAGGTGGCGCAGTGGGTAGAGTGCAGTACTGCAGGCCACTTCAGCTGACTGCTAGTTCAGCAGTTCAGCGGTTCAAATCTCACCGGCTCAGGGTTGACTCAGCCTTCCATCCTTCTGAGGTGGGTAAAATGAGGACCCAGAATGTTGTTGGGGGCAATATACTGACTCTGTAAACCGCTTAGAGAGGGCTGAAAGCCCTATGAAGCGGTATATAAGTCTAACTGCTATAATATACATCTATGGTTGCATTTTTCCATTTTATCTGTAATATCTCCTCGGAACACTGAAGATCTGTTTGAGGCAGAAGTTGCACATTCAGTTCTGTGTCTGGCAAATGCTGATAGCATTCCTACTGTACTTCCGTTTGTCATTTGGAACAAGTTGGTTTTGCTAAATCTACTTACTTCTACTAGATCAGGAAAAACAACCTTTAGATGGACAAGGACCATACTTAGCTGTTCTGACCCCCCCTCGTCCCACACCAACACACACTCTGAGCCAAAGATAAGTTGGAAGAGCCAAGGTGGTGCAGTGGTTAGGGTTCAGTACTGCAGGCCACTTCAGCTGACTGTTATCTGCAGTTCAGTGGTTCTAATCTCACCGGCTCAAGGTTGACTCAGCCTTCCATCCTTCCGAGGTGGGTAAAATGAGGACTCAGACTGTGGGGGTGATATGCTGACTCTGTAAACTGCTTAGAGAGGGCTGAAAGCCCTATGAAGCGGTATATAAGTCTAATTGCTATTGCTATTGCTATAAGTTACGGCATTTAATTAACAGACAGACAGGTCCTTGGCAGCAATCCAGCACAGATAAGGCTTGGCAGCAATCCAGCCTGCCAAGCTCATAATAATGCTTTCCGACATTAATTCCTGTGTTGACATCTACAACAAGCAGTCTTTTTATAGTCTGTAGAGGAGCCTAATGACCACCAGCTGAGTGCAATTACCTCCTGTAACTGCACAACTGTAGTAGCTCTTCAATGGTGTGCATCCAGGAACAACTCACTGCTGGCGTCCGGCTCACTCTCCCTTGTCTCCTCCCCACTGGTCCAAGGCTCAGGCGCCTCCTGGTGGCCAACGAGCCTCTTTGTAGTTAACAAAACATTCCCTTTATTAGGAATGCCAGCAGCCTCAAAGTCCTGTGGAAAGTGACACTCGCTCTCTTTCCCCCTGAACTGGCCCAACACAACAGGAGTCTTTCTCCCTCTCTTCTTGCAAAGGAAGTCCTGGAAGATTCACAGATGCACTCACTTTCTTTCATCAGCAAAGACACACATACACACACACACACCAGTGGTGGGTTTCAAAAATTGTTGGTACCTACTCTGTGGGTGTGGCCTCCTTGGTGGGAGTGGCTTGCCACCCATGTGATCGGATGGGAGTGGCTTTCCACCCATGTGACTGGATATGAAGATGCCGACGACACTTGTCAGAACCACCTTAAATCACCTCACACACAGCACTGGCATGCATAAGAATAGGATGTAAACTTGTTTTTTAAAAGGCATCTTTGGTTTGCGTTAAAACAACTTCAACACACGCAATGTTCTGATTGCACCACAAACGCAGTAGTCATCCTTACCTTTCACAGAGGCACTGAGTTTTATAAATAGGAGCATGATAGTGTAGAATAATCATATCCAAGGACCAGTGGTGGGTTTCAAAAAAGTTTGGAGCCTCTTCTGTAGGTGTGTCCTGCTTTCCGGGTCCACTGGTGGAACCTCTTCTAACCGGTTTGGTAGATTTGACGAACCGGTTCTATCGAATAGGTGCGAACTGGTAGGAACCCACCTCTGCCAAGAGGCCACAACAAAAGGGATTCAGATGAATAAGTTATCCCATAAAACATACATCTTGTGAAATGTCTTGGTGAGATAAGGGTAGAGCCTAATTTGGATACCTTCAGTGATAATAGAACTTTTAATGTTAGTTTAAATGAAGCAGAGCAGGAAAAGTCATGCTAGATAACCTAGGTGAGAAGATGCTCACAGAATATCAAAGTAACAAAAATCTAAATAAAATGCGTTATTATCTGATACGTAAGCCCAACACCGATACAAGCCTAACCTGAAGGAGTGTGTGGAATGCACTATTACCGAGCTATTTAGCTATAGCTGAACAATAAACTGTCAATAAACTGCTCTCTGGTTTTGAGACTCTGGCACCTGAAGAAAAAGTCCTGTCTCAGCACATTTTGTAATTGAAGTTGGTTAATACAATCAGAAAGTTGCTGATGCCACTGTTTCAAATAATGCAAGTTTATTGTGAGCTCTCAACATAAAAGTGTCATTCTCATCATCAGTCATGTTTCATCTATTTCCATTTGCAGACTTCTCCCACAATACAATATGCATACTTATTAAAATCTTACTTATTGCATATTTAAATCCATACAAACGTTTGCTCATACTTGTATATAAAATATGGAGAATAAAACCACTATGTAAGAATGTTATTTGCACAGCAATCACCTGGATGGAAACTTTCCCATGTCATTAATGATATAAAAGATAAAAAATTTACTTATTTATGATTAAATTTAAGTATGAAATATTAATCCTAGCAAGAAAAGCAGAACATAAATAAATCATATGCTTGGCCTCTTCATGGCCAGAATGAAATTTGGCTAAAATAGTTTAGAAAACAATTAAACTTTCTATAAAGCTGGAACTCATCCTGGATTATATTTTAAATATTATTTCCAAACACCCTTCTCAATATTTATATAGAGACATATTCTCACTCCAAAGCTGCCATATATCAGTGTATGTTTATCTCCAAGGTCATTAAGCAACCCAAAACTTTATAATATGTGTGAGTGACTAAGATGGACGGCTATAGAAATTGAACAAATAATCAAAACTAACAAATAAATCAATGTCTAATTTGTACTAAATATTTTTTTTAAAAAAATAGAAGATAAATCTAATAAAAGCTAATATAACATAAGAAAAAGAAAAGAAAGAGAAAGAAATCAAAGATAAAGCTAAAAGTGCCAGAAAGCAAAAGAAATTGAAGAATAACATATTTTATTTATTTATTTATTTATTTATTTATTTATTTATTTATGTGTTTGTTTGTTTATTTTGTTTTATTTAGTTTGTCACTCATTTACAAGATAACAGGAATAAGAGCAAACATGAATAAGAACACAGGTATAAATAAAGTTTATAGTTTTTGCATTTAATAACTGCAGCAAGACTATTGGTGGCACAATACTGGAAGAAGGAAGACTTGCCTACAATTCAAGAATGGACATTGAAAGTCACAAATCTAGCCGAGATGGCTAAAATATCTGCATATCTTAAGAACCACTCAAATGAGAGATATAAACGAGACTGGGGAAAAAATGGATTGATTATATACAAAATAAATACGGGACTAAGAAATTCCAGATAGCTTATGCTTAAGATCAGGAATGATTTAAATTGTTTAAAGTTAGTTTAGCAAGGAGGAGCTAAGTTCAAAGTAAAGATGTTATCAATTTCTTATTCTTTTTTCTAATATATTTTAGACTGTGTTTGTTAAAAATCTATACCGTGTACGGATTCTGGGAAGTCGGGGGGTAGGTTGTGGGGGGCTTGGGGGGAGGGGGGAGGGATATATCAGATTTGACGAGACGTGTTAGATTTTAATGTAATTGGACCCCACATGTATACTGGTTTTTCTTCTTCTTATATTTTCATTACTTTTATTATTACTATTTTTTCTTTAAAACTATGATATGTTAAGCATATTGACATGTAGCGGAAATACACCAAGGAGAGGAGGAGTGGGAAATAGAAGGGAGAAGAAAGTTGGGAAGAGAAGGATAGGAGAGAGGGTAAGGGGGGAAGACGAGAAGGATAAGGAGGAGTGGATTGTAGAGAGAGGAGCAGTAGAAAGGGAGGGGAAGTAGAGTAGAAAAGGATGATGGAGGGAAGATAGAAAGTTGGAGGGGGGTAGAAGAATGAGGTGTATGGAGAGCAGAAGAGCTATAATGGGTTTCTATTTTTCTGGGAATTGTTGACAAGAGAAACTGATGTAATTATTATTTAATACTATATGATATGGACTATGTATAGTATACATGTGAGTGTGTATTATGAAAATGAAAATGGAAATAAAAAATATTCTCTAAAAAAAAATAAGAAGACAGGAAATGGGTACAAATAAAGGGGGACAGTAGGATTGGGACATGAGGCCAGCTGGTGTCCTTATGCATATATATAAAAGAAAGAAACACACACACACACACACACACAGACACACACACACAAAGTAGTTTTTGATCAACAATTAAAATACGACTTTAAATTTACCTCTCGCTCTATAGTAATGACATAACTGTTTTCTTTCTAACCAGGTAGTTCTTATGAGCACAACTGAGCCACAAAATTTATGTTGCTGAGTGTGATATTTATTAAATGAATCAGTGCAGTTGTTAATACAGTAACATGGTTGTTAAGTGAATCTGACTTCCCATTCTCAGTAGGCCACAAGCAGTAGTCACATGGCCCTGGGGCATGCAACCACGATAAATATCAGTCAGTTATCAGGGGTCTGAATTTTGATCACGTGACCATGGGGATGATGCAAGTGTGAAAAAGAGTCATAAGTCACTTTTTTTCAGGGTCACTGTAACTTCTAAAAGTCACTAAATAAACTGTTCCATATCGAGGATTACCTATAATCTGTCTAATTATCAAAAAAAAAATCACATATTCATTTTCTGCTTCAAATAAATGCTCCTCATTTAACTCAACTTTGTCGTGCCACAAATATCCATCCCTCTCAAATTTCACATCATGTCCTTCTGTCCGAGGTGGCACAGTGGTTAAATGCAGCACTGCAGGCTACTTCAGCTGACTGGAGTTCTGCAGTTCGGCTGTTCAAATCTCACCGGCTCAGGGTTGACTCAGCCTTCCATCCTTCCGAGGTGGGTGAAATGAGGACCCGGATTGTTGGGGGCAATATGCTGACTCTGTAAACCGCTTAGAGAGGGCTGAAAGCCCTATGAAGCGGGATATAAGTCTAACTGCTATTGCTATTGCTATCTCCAAGAGCTAGTCAAGAGCCTTAGCCTTAGCCAAGAGCCTTGTGCCATCAGCAACATCCACTGAGACAAACAAGCTTCAAAATATCAAATCAGAC
Source organism: Thamnophis sirtalis (assembly GCF_051295495.1). Lineage (NCBI taxonomy): Eukaryota > Metazoa > Chordata > Lepidosauria > Squamata > Natricidae > Thamnophis > Thamnophis sirtalis. The sequence continues at coordinate 83,545,341 of NW_028261388.1, forward strand.
CAGTGGTGGGTTCGGGCAGCCGCTACTGCAAGTTCCCTCAGTCAAGCGCTGCACATGGACGCATGAGCAGTACAACAAAAATTGCTCTGTGCATGCACAGAAACCAAAACAAGAGAACTGGTTTGGGGGTGTGGCAGGCCTGGGTCGCTGCTGGTTCCAGCTATCCACATCACTAAGCTATTACGGTTCGGCTCAGGGGTGGGTTTCTTGCCCCGTTCCAACCGGATCGGTTGGAACGAGGCCGGCGGCGTCCTCACGCATGCACGCGGCGCGCACGTGCACACACGCGGCATCCTCGCGCATGCGCACGCGCATGCATGCAGCACGCGCATGCGTACTAGCGTCTGCGTGATTCTCCAGCTGCTCCTGGAGGATCGCGCAGGCGTTCTGCGCATAGGTGGAAAGCGCAAAATTCGAAAAAACCGGGTAAGGAGCGGGCGCGGGTGTGCGGGCGCGCGCGGGCGCGGGGGGGCCTTCGCCGTTCCCGGAAGTTACTTACTTCCGGGTTCGGCGACCAACCGGATCGCAGGGACCGGTGCGAACCGGTCGAAACCCACCCCTGGTTCGGCCGAACCGGTCCAAATCGGTAGGAACTCACCACTGAGGTAGACCCAATCTTCCTCTTCCTTTTGACTTTTGTAGCACCTTATATTTAACTTGTGTTCCCCCTTTTCTTCCACAAATTTAGATATATTCTTCTTCTTCTCCACTGTTAAAATGGGGCATCAGTTTCCAAAAACATCATTCTAGGCAAGACATTCAATTTTTTCACAGAGATTTTTCACAGCAATAAAAGTTGTAGTATCTTCCACTTATTCCATTTCTTAACGTAGTTATTTTGAAATACCACACAGCTCATATTTATTTTAGTGATATCCAGACATTTTATTTACTTAATCTTAAAATCTTTTTTTATTCATCAATTTTCTTTGATCTTTTATTTTCGTACTTTTGTTAACAGGTTTGACTTCTGGTCATTAATGTTGAAGCCTGCTAATACATCAAATTCTTTTAATTTACATTAAGTAGTCAAAACTAAGGCATGTTCTTATTGAATCCATTTTTTAAAAAAAAGTAGTTTAAAAGTCTCACATTTGTAAATACTTACAGTAATTCTACTTTGAATATTTGGAATATGCCTAGGGACATATTAATCAACATTTCTAATTTTGGCCTTTTTGCTTGTCATGTTACATAAATTTATTTAGTCAATTTATTCTCTCTGTCTCTCTCTCTGTCTCTCTGTCTCTCTGTCTCTGTCTCTGTCTGTGTCTCTGTCTCTCTCTCTCTCTCTCTCCTCCATTCTATAATTCGTATTTAAGCATATATTTCTAGATATTGTATTTAAAAAATTGCAGCATTCCATATCAATTGCATTCAGCATAAGACACATCACAACAAAGATCTCTTTCACTGTTATTTTCTAGCATCAAAAATTGAGATATATAAACAGACAGACAGACAGACAGACAGACAGACAGACACACACACACACACACAGACACACACACCGGAGCTATTAGGATATAAGAGGAAAACTAATGTCGATAGAAAACTATGATTCACTCTGTACACTGATGCAGAAGATGCAGTTAATTTACAGACAATCCACAAATGTTGAATTTCTGAAGCATTCTTAATGCACAAGCATGACACTATATTTTAATATTATTATTTATAATTAAAAACAATGCATAACGATCTCAGTGTGTAATGTTGAAAACTTCCCAATCATGTAGCGTATTTAACCTTTTAGCATATTTGTCCACACTATCTGAAACATACACACACACACACACACACACACACACACTAGAGGAGCATCAGTAGATTACAGTGGAGCTAAACGGATGGAAGATATATTTATTTAGTCAATTTATGGATTAGTCTTTAGTCTTATAGTAAAAGTTCTCAGGGCAACATAAATCATATAAAATAAATCATAAGAAAAATCATAAGGAAAAATACATCACAAGTCAAGGTTAATCTCAAATGCACTTTAAAGTTGTAAATGCCGATATAATCAAAAGAGTATTATAAGACAGAATGTTCATGCTCAACCTCTCTCTTTAGCTTTTATTGGAGTCTACAAATACTGTAGCTTAACAGGAGTCCTGGAATAAAATGATGCTAGGGTTTAATGCTAAGGCTATTTTTTTTTCTCTCACTCTTGTTTATTCTTGGTTTCACAGGAACAAAGTAAATCTTGTCATTTCTACAGAGGGAAAGTCTAACTTTCCAGCTATAGAAATGTAACCGTCACATTTTTTCATATCCCTTTTTTTGGGAGAGGCGTAATTTGCCTGATGAGAATACATGCGTTTTATTTCCTTATCAAGTTGATCAGGCAGAAGCATCCCTAATAGTTTATTTTCTGCTTTAAAAGTAAGAGAGATCCAAGTATACTTTGTTATATGAAAAGGCACGGGATGCTTTCACTGTTAAATCCCTTAATGTGCAATTGTTAAAAAGCATACAATGGAATTACACTAGTGCGTCTGATAAATTTGTTTAAATTATCCTTTCCCTGCCACACCCAGAAAGCCACGCCCACCAAAACATGTCACACCCACCAAGCCACACCCACAGAACATCCCTCATTTTACCCACCTCGGAAGAATGGAAGGCTGTGTCAACCTTGAGCCTGGTGAGATTTGAACTGCTGAATTGCAGGCATCTGGCAGTCCGCAGAAGTAGTTTGCATTACTGCACTCTAACCACTGCACCACCATGGCTCGTGGCAAATGGCAAAAGATTCCACAAGAGTATCAGAAATGGAGATAAACTGGGCTTGGTACATGATCCCTTTGTCAGCTTGTTAAATACATATTTGACTGAATTTTAACTCATGATATTTATTCATGATTCAATATACTAAAACCGATTGATTTCACAGGAGGCACTAAGCCATATTTCATGGGTTACAACGAAACAACATCTCTTATAACACACTAACACAAAACTGGACAAACCAGAGCTTCGTAATAATTCTATGTTTGCTCTCTGTAAAATAGATAAATTATTTTTTTAAAAAAAATCATAGCACACAAACTCCATTTTTTATATTTGCTTGTTCCATTAATAACCTCATTGTTAAAGATATACTTTAACATCTTTGAAACCAGAAATATGATATGTAAAAGAAAGATAACAAAATGAAAAGAGTGATTGCCTACGATGGCTTCATTTCTAAGATAAGCCCTGTAATGGGAATGACCCTGTTTTATTTTAAACCAGTTTAAAAGTTAATAGCAGGAAGGGCCATCTTGCTGTCTGGTAATGGACAGATTAGCATATTTGTCTTATTCCCTGCTCTCCCCCTCCCTCTGGAAAAAGAGAGGGGGGGGGACCAAGTTAGGGGGAGAAATGTTATATTCCAGTGATGAGACTTGTAATGAAATGAGAATATGGATCAACATGAACCCACTCTCACTGTAATGATAATGGGAAATTGTGCAAACACAACCTGTTCCATTACAATGCAAAGATTTTAATCTCCTTGCCATTCCCAAATGTAATCTCCTCATTTTCAGACTAAATTAAATGCATCCATATACTTGGTATGGATAAATTAACAATAAGGGAAGAGCTATCTAATGCTAATAATTACATCTGATGATTATATCTAATTTCCTTGCCTGTTCAAGTATGTGCATTCAAAACAACCCGACAGGGATGGAGAAAATAGGAAATATTCTTAGGATTGTCCTGTTGCAGAAATAAATTTGGGTGGGGCTTGACGGCAAAAATTTATAGTGTAACCTACTGAGTACGAAGAAGCTCTCTTTTCCTTTCTTTTGCTAAACATCACTATTTATTTTAATTCCTGTAATAGTTATTACACCTTTGATAGCACTACTTCAGCTTAACTAGGTTCAGATCAGTAGCCTTTTCTGATTTAAATGATTATTTCATGTAATGAGTCCCTATTGCAGACTCACAATGCAGTATAATGCCCATTACGTTTAATTTTAAAAGATTGCTCAAATTGTTATAAGGCCTCGCAGGAGATATAAAAATTGCAATGTGCAATATTTACATATAGGAAATAAGTAGCTGCAAAATGCCTTCTGATAAATGCCTGCCTTACACATTAAAATTCTATACATGCATAAAGAAAACTTTCAAGCCACCGATTAGAATTCATTACACCATGCCACTCTGTTAAAAGATCACTTCCATCTTATGTTATTTTTTTCCCCACCATATGTTAGATTTTCTGCTTGTTTTCATTTTGTTTTGTGTTTGCTTTGAAAGGAGCAGGAGGACACATTTCCTTTACTTACTTATAACTACAGTGCTTCACCCCTCTGATCATGTATAAAACAAAGCATTGCTTAAACTCTCATTCATTATTAATAATTTGAAAAAAATAAATAAACTATCATCAGGCAACTCACGGATCCTCGGGTGAGTAGCAGTTTATCCTATTTTATCAGTTAGTTATTCACACCTCTCATTGAGCTTCGGTTTAAACATGACTTTTCGAATAATCCATGTGTACAAATTCATCCAATATGCTAAGCTAAACGGAACAACCGTCACAATGTATATATTACTCTCCTATTGTCTTATTTCTGGAAAGAGCAATTAGATTCCCCCTCCCCACTATAAATCATTATGTGTAAAGGTGCTTTTGAGTTCCTACATGTGAAGTATCTTGTGTGCCCTTCCAAATTAGCTAGGCTTGCTATTCATTAAATAATAATTTAAAAAATCAAATGTTTATTTCATACCACAGGTTTCAAACATAAGTGGGGAAAAAAAAACCTGTATATTTCTTCATTTTGTACTTAACATGGCACAAGTTGTGAATTTCCTAATTAGATTAAAACAAACCATGAAAGAGTCTAGTTTGTATGTATCTATATGTTCAGTTATAAACATTTAGCCATTTATTTAGTATGCTCAGCTAAAAATGAAATGACTTTCATTATTCTTGAGTTGAGTAGAATTGGTGATAGAAAGTAAGAAAAAAACATGTTTTTCTGCAATTGGGGAGATAAATCTTAAATATTTAAATCTTAAATATTTTGTTTCTGTAGGGAATGCTTATTGCATACAACAGATGTATCTTTTTTTTACTATTATTTACCATTTACTAAATTAATGATCCATTAATATTATAGCAGTGGATATATAGGTGACAGCTTAAGCAATGTTATAACAGTGTGTTAGAGTTTTCAAACTATACTCACTGTTTCCTGCAAAAATAAAGCATCCCGTTGCACCTTAACATTGGACAAATTCATTATCTTTAATGAAAATGGTTTATGAAATATGAACATTTATGAAATGATGCAGCATTATTCCACAGAATTAGAGGGAAAGAGTAACCTTAATTGTACAGAGAACTAATATATTATGAAAGGATGATCATTGCAACTGTATGGTCAAAAGTGATCTCAGATCAATTGGGTATTTATTTAGGTCGAACCTTTTTAGATTTACACCCCACTCTCATGAATAAAACTGTGAAAGTGAAACACCTTGAAATATCAATCCTAGTGGACGAAATATACTGTATATCACTTTATGTATGAAATGTACATGCACTACATGTCTGAGGAGAGGGAAGTATGAGAGTAGTCCATTATTTATGTCTCTAAGTATCTAACACATGTTGTTATACACAAAACCGTGAATCTCCTCAAACATTTATACAATTTTCATTCATATCACCTCCTTCTTTACTCAGTACAGCTACTCCTTGACTTAACAGGCAGTTCATTTAGTGATTGTTCAACAGCACTGAAAAAAGTGACTTATGAATGGGTTTTTTTACACTTTTTCACACTTATGACTGTTGCAGCATCCCCACAGTGAACAAAGTTCAGATGCTTGGCAACTGACTCATATTTATGACAACTGAAGTCAGATTCACTTAACAATCATGTTATTAACTTAACCGCAGTGATTCACTTAACAACTCTGACAGGAAAGGTCATAAAACGGGGCAACAAATGTCTCACTTTGCAACAGAAATTTTGGACTCAGTTGTGGTTGGAAGTCAAGGCCTATATGTGCACTGCAGCATATTGTTTTCAGATCAATAATCTAGTTGAGGTCCATTATTGCAGTCAACCCAATCTTCAAAATAATGAAAAATTGTAACCTAAATATGTCCTGTAACATACTTCTGAAATACCCTCCCCTCAGTTAAAGAAACTCTTAATACATTTCTGAATTGGATTAAATGTAAAAATAACGATCAAAAAACAGACTGCAGAGATTTAAGAAGTTCTGAAGAAATGGGCACATCTATGGATTGGTTCACATATAGCATCATTATCTGATCATTGCAGCATAAGACATCATAAGTAAGAGAACCAATACTTTCTGAGCACATGGAGCTTTCATATTAGATCTCTTTGAGGTGGTCTTAATGCAGCTGATATGGATGCAGATCTGAATGTAATTATAAAAGTATATCTTCTTGAGGGCAGTATAAATTACAGCTTCTGATGTGGAAGAACTGAAGACTTTTGGCACAAAGCACAATATGACCAGACTTAATACTCACTCACTCACTCTCTCTCTCTCTCTCTCTCTCTCTCTCTCTCTCTCTCTCTCTCTCTCTCTCTCTCTCTCTCTCTCTCTCTCTCTCTCTCTCTCTCTCTCTGCCTCTGTTTCTTTCTGTCTCTCTCTGTCTCTCTCTGTCTGTCTCTCTTTGGCAAATGATGTCTTAACAATTTGAAATCTGAGAGAAAGTCAATAGACATACTGATATATATATTCTTATTCCACTCACATATGCATTTTGGAGAAAAATTAAACTTACTTAGAAAAGATCCGCATATTTCTTCTGAGGTACTCTGTGGTCTAAATCAGCGATGGAAAATGTAAAGTACAACTTTACTCAGATTAGGCTGTCTGTCCAAATAACAAGTCGTCTAACCCGATGATACATATGACGTTTGAAAGCACAATGGACATTATGCTCAAAAGAGCTTTACTGAATTTTATTTAGAAGCATCTCAATCAATATTCTGTTGTTACTGGGCCAAATTGATGTCACAAAAATGAATGCAATAGCACCTTCCTACTCATGATCGCAAGCAACAGGTAGAGAGAGAGTGGCTATTTTTCGAGATTGGAAGTAATGGATAGCTATAATGACTAATATTCAAGAATAAAGTTATCCTCCATAAATTTGTCTATTCTCTTTTGAACTCCACCCAAGTCTATGGTCAATACTACATTAATGAGTTAACATGCTGTGTCGGGAGGAAAATCATTATTTCTACCACTGAGCTTCACTAGATATTCATGAGATCTAGAAAAAAAATGTTCTGTCTACTATCAATATATACCAAACATACTTCTATAGATTTTCCTCATACCATTAAAAGACCCGACACTTCAAAATAATGTTCATTTCTTTCTAATTTGGTATTTTTATTCACTTCTTCCAGCTGTATAGCAGCTGTATTCACACCACGCATTAAAGTGTAATAAGGTTTGCTTTATTTTAGTTTAATGCCATGTTAATATTGTCAACATGAACAAATCATTATAGGGGCAAACATTAGCCAGAAGCATAAGCTGACTATCATTTGTCCTTCCCATCCCATGAAATATCGCACTTGCTTTTTAAAAAAAAACAAAATAAGATCTCTACCTGTTTTAACCTTTTTAAAAGTTGGCAATGCCCTGTCACATGGTCTTCCCATGAAGTGCTAAGAAAAGCCAGTTGACTTTGAATGACTCTGACAAGCTTACAATTAAAAATATAGCATTCCAATAATAATGAATTCCAAAGTAGCAGATAACCAAGTTTTTTTTCTAAAGCCTGAACAACTTATACACACACACACACACATACACACACCAAAAGAGGAGAGAGAGGGAAAGAGAGAGAGAGGGAAAGAGAGAGAGACAGACAGACAGACAGAGAGAAACAGAGACAGAGACAGAGAGACAGAGAGACAGAGAGACAGAGAGACAGAGAGACAGAGAGACAGAGAGACAGAGAGACAGAGAGACAGAGAAAGACAGAGACAGAGAGACACAGAGACAGACAGACAGACAGACAGACACACACACACACACACACAGAGAGAGAGAGAGAGAGAGAGAGAGAGAGAGAGAGAGAGAGAGAAAGAGAAAGAGAGAGAGAGAGAGAGACTTCCCTCATATAGGGCTTAAATGATTACTGGAGTTTTTTCAAAGATTGTTTATTGAACAGAGATATAATAAAAATAATACACTTTGAGTGATGTTTTTCTTACCTATGATCCTTGCTTTCCCTCCTCTGCACTATCTATTAAGTCAACCCTCCCCCAATTGTACAGAGTTATCTGCCACCCTCAGCTTTAAATACACCCCCGCGCATGCATTCTCCCACATCAGCACCTATGGAAGCTCTATGAAAACCTAATTGCTGCTGAGAGGCCAATTTAAATTGGCTCATGAAGTGCATAGGGAAGGAAGGGTTAGCACCACAGCTCCTCAGCAATGAACCATCTCTCTGCGTAGCAATTAGCCATTCAATAACGTTAACAAGAACCATTGGATGCTTCGTAAAACTGCTGTTGTTTTGAAAGCCCAATTGCTCCAGGGCCATGATTTGGAGCATCGAAGTAGAGCATCATTTCTGCCTGCTTCATTCCCAAACAAGGGAAAATGCTTCTTGGAAATTATGCCAAGCCTCTCTTCCTTCTATCTTTAGGAAAGGAGTTAGGAACTTTCTTTTCGGCTCCATGTCTGTAGTTGGAGTAATATTAATATTATCAGTAGTATATTTTCTTCTTATAGTTTCTTTCTGGGTGCTAGGTACTGTATGTTTAACACAGTTCCACCACAAAACTGCGGAGGACAAAATCGCGGTTGACGAAAGCGCGCATTTGACGTCATCACAGCGTGACGAAAACATCGCGCTGTGATCGAAAAATGTAAAAATAAAGCGAAAACCTTACCCTAACCCCCCCAAACCTAACCCTAAACCTAACCCTAAAGCTAACCCTTAACCTAACCCTAAATCTAACCCTAAACGTAACCCTTAACCTAACGCTAAACCTAACGCTAACCCTTAACCTAACGCTAAACGTAACCCTAACGCTCTAAACCTAACCCTAACCCTTAACCTAACCCTAACCCTAACCCTAACCCTTACCTTTATGTGAATCGGCTTGCTTTAATTTTAATTTTATTTCAATTTTTAATTTTTTCATCGCGCTGTTATGACGTCAAATGCGCGCTTTCGTCGAGCGCGATTTTGTCCTCCGCGGTTTTGACGGGTCATGGTTTAACACATATTCATAATGTGATCCCTAATTATTACCCTAATGTCTGTCCCCCCAAAAAAAATTGCAGATGACTTTTCATTTCGACCCACGTATGACATTATTGAAAAAATGTCTTCCTATGTTAAAACTATTTGATGCCCTATTCTGCTTATGGAATTCAACCCACACTGGTCCTGGAATTGGTGGATTTCATGCTTGTCTAATTATATCTAGCAGGGGGAAACTTAAACAAGTCCCACTTGTTTAAGTTTTGAAGGCTATATTACGAAGACTTTTCTTTTTTGCTTTGGTGCTGATATTGTGGTTTGGGGAGATCAGTTTGATTCCCTCTTCGTTGATTTTCTATGAGCTAGGTTTTTTTGTTTTTTTTTTGCCTTCTCCTGGTTTGAATTGTGGTTGCTATATTTCATTCTTTTTTTTTATTTCTAAAGCACTATATTTTTAATTTTTACATGGAGTTTTTTATATATTGTATTTTTATGTGTACCACCATTTTTTTTTAAATTACAATAGCATGCAAACATTAAATAATCCAATAAATCATTTGATAGCAGTTTTTGCTAAAGATACTTTTTTGAAAGACTAGTAGGAAAGAGAAGCAGGAAGAAAATGGTGGAGAAATTCAAGAAATACTACGATGGGTCACATTCTTTGGTTAGAAAATACGCTACTCTGCTAAACTTTCACTGTCCTGCAAGTTAGTAACTAATGGGTTTATTAGTTTATGTCATCCATAGGAGAAAATACTATGTGAAGCAAGAAGTATCTAAGAAAGGTTCATAGAAATCAGCACATTATTGGGAAACTACCTTAAAGCTCATTGTGTTTAAATAAAGTTTACATTTTGCAGTAATGCATAGAAATACAAATATTAGATGTTTTACAAAAAGAAATATACTATGGGTTGGAATTATTATTTAAATTATGCAGATAATATATTTTGTGGAAACATGAATTGAAAAATTGTGAAACAGCTGTGGACTTTCTGTCATCTTATAAAACTATTGTCAGAAACAAAATATTATGTGAATACATTGCTACTGACAAGATATACACTGATCAGCAATCCCTAGGAAAGATCATTCAGTTGTGACTCATCATTACAATTATTGGACTGACTCAACAGAATACAAACCATTACATTAAACAAATAGTTGAACCCTAAAGACAGAAAGCATAAAACTCCTTGCTTACAAGAATAGGACAATTTATCTCTGTTTAGACTTCATAATTTGATCAACATTCTTGGCAGTTACTACCAAGCCCCCAAAATTGGGGGTCACATAATTTCACCATTTTTTAAAATGATGATTTATTAAAGTTGGATTTCACATCTGGTCCATTAATGGACATAGTAACGTTTTCTTGACAATAATAGAGAAATGGCTTTTTTCAGGAAATTTGTTTGCTTTACCCAACAATTTAAGCACTAAACAGCCTTGATTTTATTTGGCTTTTAATCACAGTTGTTGGTATTACTGTACGCAGCAGAAAACCTGGATATATCGAGGTGCCGATTTAATATAAAGCATAATTCATGCCCCGTTGTGAAATTGTGTAGCAGAATTTTGATTAGTTTCCTATCATGTATAAAACTCTTGTACTTTCTTTCTTGCAAGAGGATCAAAAGGATGGAGGCCAATCAGGCTTTTAACAATTTGCAAGATATCAGAAAAAATGGGAACATTATAGACGTCCTGGAGAGAACATTCAATAAGGAGCCATTGCCAAGAAAGCATACTTCCTGGGCACTGCAAAGTGACATTGGTTAATCAATGAGACTGACAAAAGCATATGAAGAAGGTAATGTCTCGAGCACCTATGCCATTACTGTTGTCATAGCCTATCCTTAAAAGGCATTAACTTTCCTTGTTATCCACATATGTAATTGCACCGATGGCCTGAAGCAGAGAATCTGCTCTGTTGCTGGGCAGAGTAGATGGTGGGAGAAGAATGGGAAGCCTGGATCCCCTGCTTTTCTCTTTGTCTCATATTCATTTATTAGTGAAATCTGAATGTCAACATGGTATAGAAGGGGGTTTTGAAATAGGAATTGGGGTATTGCCTACAGAAGGTCCCAAGACCAGTAATAATTTCTTAAAACTATAGAGATTGTAGTTAAATGGATAATAATAATCTCCATATGTGCCACTTTTAGCTTCTGGAAAAAAAAAGGCAGAATATAAATTGAACAAATCAAGAAGCAATTCATATAGTAGCAATCGGTGCCAAATTCTTTGAGATCTTGGGAAGTCATTCAAAGTTCTGAATTACATAAGCAGAATAGGGCATCAAATATTTTTAACATAGGAAGACATTTTTTTCAATAGTGTCATACATGGGTCGAAATGAAAAGTCATATGCATATTTTTTTTTGGGGGGGGGACAGACATTAGGGTAATAATTAGGGATCACATTATGAATACGTGTTAAGCATACAGTAGCATAGCACCCAGAAAGAAACTATAAGAAGAAAATATACTACTGATAATATTAATATTACTCCAAGTACAGATTCTATAATTCTATAAACTGAATTATTAAAGAAAAGTAGCATCTTGATGATGTCTTATCTTTGCTACCATATTTCAGTAATATTTACCGTGGTATACTCAATGATTGGAACTGCCTATTTATACTAAGCTATAACATATAAGGAAAAATTGGGTTCACCGACAAATGCACGCTCGACAAAAGCGCGCCGACAAAACCGCGGCGAGAAAACCACGAGTTTGAAATCACGGCGACGAATGAGCACAGAAGCACGCCAACAACAGCGCGCCGACAACAGCACGCCAACAAAACGCGCCTTCAACAAACAAGTAATAACAACCTAATAACCCTAACCCTAAACCTAACCCTGAACCTAACCCTGAACCTAACCCTAACCTTAATCCTGAACCTAACCCTAAACCTAACCCTAACCTTAACCCTGAACCTAAGCCTAAACCTAACCCTTACCTTAACTTAAATCACGCTTTTGTGGGCGCGGTTTTGTCAGCGCATTGTTGTGGGCATGTTTATGACGTTGCGGTTTTCTCGCCGCGGTTTCGTCGGCGCGCTTTTGTCATGCGCGCATTTGTCGGGTCACGATTCAATTGTGATCTGGACAATAAATCATGGTCAATCCTCTCTCTTTCTGTTTTACTGTAATAGAGTGCAATATCTAGTAAGATATATCAGATGTACTCTGCCAATAACAGGATGCCTCTGAATGGGTCAAACTAAATGAGATGAATTCAGGGGGGTTAGCAATTGCCTAATTGTCCTTAAAAATAACAACATTTGGGGAAGAGGGCACTAATCCCCATTACCCCTGCTATTTGCACAGAAAGCGTTCCATCTAATGCAAATAGGTTATAGGAGACAAAAGAAGAGGGATTTGAAATAGATAGGGAAGTGTACTACTTTTGAAAGTGACTTAGAAAACTGCTAATTGCTCCAGTGGCATCTTATTCTCATACACAAGTTTCCACATGTCTTCCTTGCTCCTTTCCTGCTTCCACTGACAGGATGCATCATGTCCTACATTGAGGTATTTTGCAAATTGCAACCTATACAAATACACACAGTTAAATATGGAGCATCTTCCAGTTTTTTAAAAAAATGACATGTTAATAAAACTTAATTATATTTTGTTTCAGTCCAAAAGCACTTGGCATTTAACTACATTGTAGGTGACTCCAGGCTATTTCTTCAGAATTTAGGCACAAAGGAATGGTATTTTTTCCCTCCTTCCTTCAATGCCAGTTATATAATTGAAATATATTATTGTCTCAGGAGTAATAAAAGTAATGACAACAATATAGGTTATTGCTTGACTTTTTCACCTTTTATCAGTTTAATGTTGTATGAGTGAAGTCAAAGCAAACTCCAGAGACCTAGAGTTTCATTAAATGGAAAAAAAAATGACATTTTCAAAGATCTTTAGATTTGTGAATACTGTATGGGATATATCTCACAGATACTTTTATAAAACGTGTCCAATTAGATTGACAGAAGGAAGACACACAAACATTGGACTTATATTTATATCTTTTTATAAGGGTTAGGAAGATGTCTTACTTTGTAAAACAAATGTACAACAAAGATATGTGAAGGCTTCCTATATTTTATCCTATTGCTATATAGTACTGTGCTAATTACTATTCCAATGTATCAGTATTCAATTACTATTACTGTTACCTATACACTATCCTCTATATTATTACTAGTATCAGAGGTGGGTTCCTACCAGTTCGCACCTATTCAGTAGAACTGGTTTGTCAAATCTACCAAACCGGTTAGAAGAGGTTCCACCAGTGGACCCGGAAAGCAGGCCACACCTACAGAAGAGGTTCCAACATTTTTTGAAACCCACCACTGGTCCTTGGATATGATTATTCTACACTATCATGCTCCTATTTATGAAACTCATAAGTGCCTCTGTGAAAGGTAAGGATGGCTACTGCGTTTGTGGTGCAATCAGAACATTGCGTGTGTCGAAGTTGTTTTAACGCAAACCAAAGATGCCTTTTAAAAAACAAGTTTACATCCTATTCTTATGCATGCCAGTGCTGTGCGTGAGGTAATTTAAGGTGGTTCTGACAAGTGTCGTCGGCATCTTCATATCCGGTCACATGGGTGGCAAGCCACTCCCATCCGGTCACATGAGCAGCAAGCCACTCCCACAAAGGAGGCCACACCCACAGAGTAGGTTCAAACAATTTTTGAAACCCACCACTGACTAGTATTATCAATACTTCTTTCCTATGGCTGTTCTGGCTTAAGTCCTCTCTTAATGAGGTTTCTTCCTTTTCTGTTAATGGCTAACATATATTTCTCATGCACATTTTTTACAGTTGCTTTGTCTTGCTGGGCCTTTATTTATATACAATGTGTATATATATACTTTTCCTCTCTTTTGGACTATCCACACCTACTGAAGGAAAAACACCTCCTTTCGTTTGGCTGCTATGCAACTGGAGTGCTCCACAACGCCCATCTCCATTCTCCTCCTATCTCCTCCCACACCTGTCAAGATTGCAGCTTTACTGGCAATTCTTCCATGCTGATACAGGTGAGAAAGCTCAAATGAGAGAGAAAGGCTGCTGCCCAGGGACCTCCAATTTTGCTAAGAAGCCTATTCTTCCACATAATGAAAGACATTCAGAAAAATATCCACACTCCATGTGGGTCTGAAGAAGAACAGTAGAAAACTAAATTTGGACAGCAAGTGGTAGACTTCTGCCAAGTGTAAATAATAGCTAAGCCCAGCTTGACCATAGAAAGGCTCACTTTCATTAAAGAGCTCTCGTTCAGCTGTCATTGTCTGAAGTGAGCACATCACATTCATAAGCATAGTTGTCGCCAATCCCCTTAAATCTATATCACTTGTGCTAGATCTATAAAATATGATAAAATGATTATTATTAGAGCACATACAACATATTTTCTATTCATTAACTTACAGGAAAGCATAATGCATATTTAAAATTGGAGATGGATACAGAACACAGGCTTCCAATTGCTAGATTTTGGAAAAATATATTATGTTAAGACTACATGTATGATTAAATAGATTTAAGCAACCTCGGTTGTAAGCCAATGGCCTTCCTTGCTGATGGACTACAACTCACAGCATCCTCTACCATTAGCTATAATGCAGGTTGCCCTATGGAATGAGCTACCCCCAGAGATCCAGATCCTACGCACTCTCATGGCCTTCCGAAAAGCTATCAAAATCTGGCTATTCTGGCAGGCCTGGGGCTGTTGACCTCTGGATTGAGGTCCAGCCTCGCTTAGATTGGGTGCATGTTGTGTCTTTTTTAATTTGTTGTGTAATTTGTTTAATTTGTTATCTGTTTTTAATTTCTTTTAATTTCTGTTTCTGTAAGCTGCCCGGAGTCCTCCGGGATTGGGCGGCCTATAAATTTAATAAACAGTTAAACAGTTAAACAGCTTATAATGGAGCAACACCTGGCTCTTAACTCCTATCCTATATGCTCAATTTCATAGCTGAATCCTCCACAAACTGAGCCGATCAGACCCAGAGTCATTTAGAGCAGCACATTTCACTAATAATTTGTTTTTATACTTCTCATGCCAAAATGTTAAAGACTCCGTCTTGCTAAGTGCTTGAATTAGGTATTCTCCCCCACCCTCCCATCTCAAACCATTTTTTCTGCCATGAATTTCCTGGATGAACTTTCACTGACAATTAATTTTTCAGAAGATCCAGAGTCACAGATGTTGGTGTCTGCAAATAAATATGGCTAGGAATCCATAAAAAAAAAAGTTGACTCAGATTCTGGCAAGATGACATTTTCCTAATGGCTTCCTAAGGTAGAAAAACCCAATTATCAGCTTTGTGATAAACAGATTAATGATGGTTTTTAAATGTTCAATATGTTTCAGTTTGGCAGCACCCAGACATTTATTGTGAGTTTCCCGCAGCTTTTCAAGAAAGTGTTAGGCGAATACAAGATAACCTATGACTTTCCAGCTGGATACCCATATAGTGTCCATGCCTGTGAAGGTTCAAATCACATTTTTTGCTTTGCACCAGAGATCAATACAAAATTGGATCATATATCATTGCGCAAGGACTTATTGAACCAGTCATGCACACTAGTTAGGCAACACCTGTTGTTCCTATCATGGAGCCTGATGGCAGTGTCTGCACTTGTAGGGATTATAAATGCACTGTAAATAAAGCTTTGAAGCAAGATCCACATTTTTGCTTTAATGCTTTAAACCTCACACGCTAAGGTGGGAAGTGTTTATGCCAAACTGGACATTGTTCAAACCTAGCGGAAATTGTTAATAGATGGCAATGTAGCAGATGTCCAAATTACAATTATTCACCGAGGAGCTTTTTGTCAGACTTTCTCAGTAAGCAAAAGTAGAATCAATTACAAGAACCCGAGAACTTCTGATAAGGAACCTTTATGGAAAAGAACACATATAAGCTTGGGGGGGGGGGTTGGGGGGGAGGGTAGGGGGAGGTAGGTAAATATTTGTAAAAGTTTTTTTTTTCCAAAAAATTTCAATAAAAAAAAGTCATGGAAAAATAAATATGAACCATCCTTGATTATAGGTACCTATTTTTGGCTCTAATTCCAAATAAATAGCAATAGCAATAGCAGTTAGACTTATATACCGCTTCATAGGGCTTTCAGCCCTCTCTAAGTGGTTTACAGAGTCAGCATATTGCTCCCACAGTCTGGGTCCTCATTTCACCCACCTCGGAAGGATGGAAGGCTGAGTCAACCTTGAGCCGGTGAGATTTGAACCGCTGAACTGCAGATAGCAGTCAGCTGAATTGGCCTGCAGTACTGCACTCTAACCCCTGCGCCACCTCGGCTCTTAAAGTATAAAGTATTTTTTGTCTAATATGGGTTCTATCACAATAAATTACTGCTGTTAAATACGTCCAAAAGGAGAATGCATCCATTAATGAGCCAGAGATTAGAACAAACTTGAGCATTCTGGACAATTTTAAATGAAATGTGAGCATTTTGAACTGGGCTCAGCCTGGCAATCAGTCAAATTACTTCAACTTGAGATACATGGAAAATCTCATAGACGTCCTGTTCTACATATACCTGTCCTTTAAAGATTAAAATATACCCTATCATATTCTTGGCCAGATTCTATTTCTAATTATCTTCTTCCTGATTATTGATATGGTAGGCATTTACAATCTGATGACTTTCAAGTATTTTGAACTACAATTGTTGGCCATCCATTATGTATTCGTTTTTTTTTTTTTAAATAGCTCTTTAGTATTGGAAAGGGACATCTAGGACAGTATTTATATTGTACTATTCTAAATAGAAAAATAAACAAGAAATGCATCTTGTCACCCTTTGAAATTTTCTATTCCCTAATCTTAATGAGGCTCAAATGTTTGAAATTATAAAATCTATAAATCTAATTTTCATTCCCCTTGTACGTGAATAACACTGAAATAAAGAGATCATTTCTTCTGAAATAAAGAGATCGTTTCAAAACTATGTGAATAAATTGCCACTAAATTATATTATGTAGGTCCCATATATACCTCAGTTTTAAGAATAATGCCTGTTGAATATTTACTGTTCAAATACCTTGCACCTTTATATTCATACCTGCTTTAGTCTGTAACACTCATATCCTTTTAACCTGAAGGCTGGTATTTTTTTAAAAAATCATAAAATAATAAGCTGGAATATATATGCTAATACAAGTTTTCAATACATGCTTAAGAATAGCTAATAGTATCTAGCAGTATAAAAATAAACAGTGAAAAGCAAATAAAGAAATAGACAAAGATTGTTTAAGACCCTAGAAATGTTTGTAATGAGAGATTAGGGAATCATTACAAAGCTGCTAGTTAGCTAAGATAATTAAAATTTATTTAACCGTATGAGTTTTTTATTGTTATTATTATTGGATGTGTACACAGTGTGATTATATTCTTCAGTCATTAGATGCCATGAGACATGTTCCAATGGAATGAAGAGTTTTGGTTGCTATATTATCTTTCTTAAATGACAACAGGCAAATGTACATTTCAGAACATTGTAAGCTGTTCTGGGGGGGGGGAAAAACTTTGATGTGTGGCATATTAATCAAAACAAATGCTCTAATTTATGCCTGGTTTTCTTTCTTCCGTCTATCCGGTTAGCATTATTTCTATTGCTTTTAAAGTTTCTAATGAAAACATAAAATTCATAGAGGACAGAGAATAAATGTAGTAGGTTACATTTCTCAGTTTTCTACTATACTGAAAAGTTTGCCTGCCTTCCTTCCTTCCTTCCTTCCTTCCTTCCTTCCTTCCTTCCTTCCTTCCTTCCTTCCTTCCTTCCTTCCTTCCTTCCTTCCTTCCTTCCTTCCTCCCCCAATCAACAAATGTGAACTTTCCTTAAACAGAATTTTTGTAACATCATACACCAAAGTTCTGTTTATAGTAATCCACAGTTCTTGAAACCTGCATACAGTATAGACATATAAATATTCTATCACAGAGGGAATTAAACAACATTTTTTTAAAAAAACCTGCAAGTTAAAAAAAATAAAAACCAGTAAAATCGTGCAAGTTAGATCCAAAACATAATAGTAGTTTTTTGGAGGGGAAAGAATGCAAAATGACCTGCTCAGAGCAAGTCACTTTGGTCTGCTGCTAGAAACGGATGCATTTTGAATCGACACTCCCATTGTTATGTTTTATTCATGGACTTCCTTTACACTAGAACAATGTTAATTTTCCAATACATTGTCTGCCACAAATGAATTTACATCCTTTGTTATTTTTTCCTTTCTGCTTCATTATCTTACCTAAAGAGAAACAATGTGCTCTTCCTTTGCCCTTTACCTAGGAGGAAAGATGCTTTCACACATCAACATGGACTGGTTTGTTTCCTGCTACAAAATTTTGAAAATCAGGTGCCACGTGGGTGGAATTAATTAGTTATTCCAAGCTAATCATCCTTTATCTTCTCATTTAGGTCATAGCTAAAATGGGAGAACAATGAATATACAGCGGAATATTGTTTTATTCATTTGAAAAAAATACATGTATATATGGCCACCTTATAAAAATAGCCCCAGGCAGCTGACAAAACAGATAAATAAAAGACACAAAATTCAAATTAATACACCATCAGTACCGTACCAGTACGCTCTCAAAAACAAGTAAAGAAATGCTAAGCTCATTTGCCATGAGGCCCCAGCGCTTGAGGGAAGAACCAGGCCTTAATGGTCTTCCATGAATTATATTTCATAATATATAATTAAATCCAGTTTACAGTAATATCATACTCTGTGCCTCTCTGGTGGCTTTCAGGCCTAGCAAATAGTCTCTTAGGATGTCACATCTAATAGAATCTTGTTAGAGACAGCCCTCAATTTACAACAGTCCATTTAATGATCAAAATTAAAACCACACTGAAAAAAGTGACATATAACCAGTTTTTTCACATTTTATAACCATTGCGGCATTCCTCTGGTCATGTGATCAAAATTTAGGTGCTTGGCAACTGACTTATATTTATGACAGTTGCAGTGTCCTGGGGCAATGTGATCACCTTTTGCAACTTTCTGACAAGCAAAATCAACGGGGAAGCCAGTTTTATCTTACAATCATGCTACTAACATAACAACTGCAGTGATTTGCTTCACAACTAGCAATAGCAATAGCAGTTAGACTTATATACCGCTTCATAGGGCTTTCAGCCCTCTCTAAGCGGTTTACAGAGTCAACATATCACCCCCACGGTCTGGGTCCTCGTTTCACCCACCTCGGAAGGATGGAAGGCTGAGTCAACCTTGAGCCGGTGAGATTAGAACCGCCGAACTGCAGATAACAGTCAGCTGAAGTGGCCTGCAGTACTGCACCCTAACCACTGCGCCACCTCGGCTCTATAACTGTACCAAATGGGGCAAAATTCACTTAATTTACTCGTGTAGCAACCAAACTTTTGGGCTCAATTGATGATTGTAAGTTGAGGACTATGTGTATTGGCCGATTTAAATATTGCAAGGAATTTTGGAAAATTTGCAGGACAATGGCAAGAATTAAACTATCAGGGAGTAAATTTAAAAAAAATTAAGAACCTTATCTGCATGCACATTGTAACATGAAAATCTTATATGTTTCTTAACATGAATGTCTTTATTTGGTTGCTCCATTCCAATCAGTTAACCAATATATTAATAGATTCAATGTATGAACTTAAATCACTTAAATCGTAGTTAATTATGTGCCATTGCTAACAGATTCAAAATAAGGAAATGGTGCATATGCAGGTACAGAAACTTGGGCACCCAATTCATTCATTAGCAATAGCAATAGCACTTAGACTTATATACCGCTTCACAATGCTTTATAGCCCTCTCTAAGCAATTTACAGAATCAGCATATTGCCCCCAACAATCAGGGTCCTCATTTTACCAACCTTGGAAGGTAAGGAAGGCTGAGTCAACCTTGAACCAATGGAATTTTTTTTTAACTAAAAAGAAAAAGACAATAGATTCATTAGACATGCATTTAGCCAGATGAACACAATTTCACAGATGAACAAATGCTTTGATTCTTGTAACCTTTCAAGTTGTACTTTCTGTTCTGTGTATTTCCAGCAACTAAGAGTTTTTTTCAAAACAGATCTATGAACATTTACAAATGAAGATCACTCATTCTTGCAAACTAGGGGAAGATAATTTTAAAAATTCAGATGCTTGCAGCTAGCAATTTCCACTATGGGAAACATTAAGAAATGGAACTATTGAAGTGAAAGCAAGAAATAAAAGCCTTGGACTATAATATTAGGTAGAATTGTCCGGCGACTGAAAAAAAAAATTCAAAATAGAAATCACAAATAACGTATTGAAAAAGCTAATGTCCCACAGGTGGTGAAGAAATGGAAGCTGAAAAGAGATTGGTTAATTCAGCAAGACGAACATTCAAACATATCTCCAAATGAACATGAAGAACTTGCAGAAAAATACATATAAAGATTTTGGAATCAACTTCATAGATCTCAGACTTGTATATTATTGAAATCTAGGGATGATCTTCGATATGAAATGGGTACATGGATGTAAGAATATTTCTGAGGTGGAAGAATTCTGCAAGATAGAAGGGGGAATTCCAAAAGCAGGAGGAAGACTCTTTATTGGTTATAGGAAATACAAGATGTATTTTGCCCAAAGGAATGTCTTAAAGTACAGATTGAAATGTGTCTACACATCTATATCTTTCATATCCACTGTTATCTTATTTTGAATTCATAGACAATGTAAAACATGTAGTAGCTGTACATTCACATTGACAGAAAGGTGTTTAATTTTTTGCAGTGTAAACTTTCATCAGCTTCAATTCACCTAAAGATGAACTAAAACATACTATTTGATCATGTGTGCCTGGAGTTTTGAATGCAATTACTGTATATTGTCACTATTATTAAAATATAATCTAATTGGATAGTGTCTAAATCTGCCTCTCTGAAGAAGACCAAAGACGATCAGCAGAAGAGTGGGTTGATTGGCAGATAATGTATGCAGATAAACCATGTTTTCTGCTGAAAAATTATTTTATGTTAGAAAGCAATGCTTATTTGAAAAACGAAAGTAATAATAGGGTTGTTAACATACAATGATGGTTTTAAATGGCCATGTGTTCATGCTAGAAGGATTATGAGGTTGAATAAATCTACAAGGCCCTGCTTCCCTAGCAGCTTTCAGTGATGGGGTTGATGAGTTCCCCTCCCCTCTCGACTGGTATGGCTGTGTGATTTTCGTGTATTTTAATTATGTGTACTGTTGTTTATGTTCCCTTTCCCCTTTGAGTTGTTCGCCGCCCTGAGTCCCTCCTGGAGAAGGGCAGCATACAAATAAACCAAAACTAAACTAAACTAAACTAAACTAAACTAAACTAAACTAAACTAAACTAAACTAAACTAAACTAAACTAAACTAAACTAAACTAAACTAAAATTTAAAGAAACAATGGGGAGGGGTGGGAATTAAAACTATAAAGCAAAAGAACAAGTAGGTGTAAAAAAATAAATGAAGGGGAATTAGAAGGTCACTAGGCATTGGTGTAATCCAATGTTAATTATTGTTCAGTTCTTTATTTGACAGCTATATCTTTAAGTGGGGCTTGAATATTGATTTAGGTTAATTGATCATTAGGAAAGGACAATGTTAAAACAAGGGATCAATGAAAACTGAACTGCTATTTTTTTTTCCGTATGGTACATGTAACATGTACCAGCAAATGTTAGAAGGCAGATTTTATGAAGCCCTTAATTTCTGTTTCTAAAATATGCCCCCCAAAACTATGCATTTCAGTTATATAACTTGGGGTGATTTGCATACAGCTCCTGAATTTGTAGCCATTTAAAAGATAGAGAAATCACACATTTTCTCTGTTTTCTACCTGTTAGACTAAGAAAAATGAGTTTTCACTGTCACAGCCCCTATGACTAGCCTGTAGTTAAAACTGATGTGATTCATCCCAATCTCTAAATAATTCACCCATTACATTTTCAAATTCAGAAATGTAACCACCAGCTTAGATTTGCAACAGAAACGATGCTTTCACACATTCGAAACTTATCTCAATGTTGCTACAACATGACTGAGCTACGGGTTTTGATTTCCATGCACCTTGCCTTGCTGTACAACAGGAAATAGGTCGACTCAGCCTTCCATCCTTCCGAGGTGGGTGAAATGAGGACCCAGACTGTGGGGGAAAGTTGCTGACTCAATTTGCTAAATTTGTAAACCGCTTAGAGAGGGCTGAAAGCCCTATGAAGCGGTATATAAGTCTAATAAATAAATAAATAAATAAATAAATAAATAAATAAATAAATAAATAAATAAATAAATAAATATTGTTGGAAACATTGATTAATTTCATCAGCAGACAGTCTTAGTTGTACAGAGTATGTGAGTTATAAATTAAAGGGAAAGGATTATTTATTTATTTAGCATATGGCAAAAGGGAAAGGAAATATATATATGCTATGGTAATAATACCAGTGTGCTGGTAACCTCAAGGATAACTTCTTTATAACCAGTGTTAAGTGGCATGGATGTTGCAGCGGAAATTGGTTTAACATCCTAAGCTTCTATAGACTACAGATGATTCCTTATAGTCTCTGCGAATTGTATTTAACGGTATCCTAAAGCTATTGGATTCCCTGAATGAAGCTGTTGGGCACTATAAGAACTCATAGAAAGTTTGATGGGAAAGGTTT
Source organism: Thamnophis sirtalis (assembly GCF_051295495.1). Lineage (NCBI taxonomy): Eukaryota > Metazoa > Chordata > Lepidosauria > Squamata > Natricidae > Thamnophis > Thamnophis sirtalis. Next base: position 83,568,312 of record NW_028261388.1, read on the forward strand.
TTCTCATACTGGAGAATATGTAAATTCATGCATTTTGATTATATTTATTTTGTGAAAAGCAGCTTTTCTTCATGAGAAAGACAAGATGTATGTCTTTAATGTAGATGAAGGAGACATCCATTTGGTGGATTTGAAGTTACAGCATCATTTCACTGGTTCAGCTGCCAAAGTTTTCAGATGAATCAAAGTTCTTTTCCCAAACTGTTGAATATTTTTCACGTAGATATTACTTGACTTTATGAAGAGCTTTGCTAAATGAAAAGGAGCTGCTGGACTGCTGGAAGAAAATTGCTTACCACTACAGATATACAAAGACTGAAAAGAAAGTAATAATGATCTGCTAATGCAAATCAAATCTAATCAAATGAATGAGAAAAAAAAATGATATCTGAAAAGAAGGCACCAGCTCTGGAAAGAATAATATCCAGAATCATAAATAATAGAACAGGGGTTAGTAGATCAACATTGATTCGCAATACAAAAATAAAATATTCAAGTAGAATTGAAAAGAATTGAAGGTAGGAAGACCAGAAAAACAATATACTATGCATTCTTGCACTCGGCAACATTGGCAGATTCGACTTACCTAGGAAAATAGGTGGGTGTGGAATGTTGTACTAGACCAAAGAGGAGGAGGAGGAGGAGGAGGAGGAGGAGGAGGAGGAGGAGGAGGAGGAGGAGGAGGAGGAGGAGGAGATGATCCTAAACCATACATTTAAGAGATAATAAGAATTCAGGCAACCTATTTCCATCTTTCATTTTAAGGCAATCTCTAAAACTTACCTAGTTCAAATTCTACGTACTACCTGTGTAGCAGTTATAAGCGTTGTGAATTGTGCAGAGTATAAATGTTTGGTATAGCACAGTGATGGGCAACCTTTTTGGCGTGGTGTGTCAAAAATCGGCAAAAAATCGAGCATAACTTGCGTTGTGTGTCACTTCGACAAAAACATAAGACTCTCTGTGCCGGCCTGACTGGAGAGAGGCGCGCACTGTTCCCGCGCTCCTCTCCTGCGGGTCCTCCCTCGTCGCGCTGATGACGTGTGTGCGCATGGCACGCACACCTTACCAGCAGCCCCTGCGCTCAGAAAGGGGCGGCGGCGATACAGTAAGTGAGTGTGGGCGGGGGAGATCACACGTCCCCCCCGTTCCTCCAGCACAGATTCTTTCATCCTCGGCGGCTGTGCAGGAGCCGAGGATGAATCGCATGAAATCCTGTGTGTGTCACCCCAAATGGCTACGCGTGTCAGCACTGACACGCGTGTCATAGGTTCGCCATCACTGGTATAGCATATGAGTTAAGTAAGTTTTGAACTGTGAAGTCTCTAATTTAAATCCCATCTCAGCTACAAAATCAGAAGCTTTGCTTTATTTTTTCTTTTCTTCCCCCCCCCCAAAAAAATGTAATTGATTTTGCTTTATCTACCATACCCTTTTCTCCCTACAGCACAAATATGATAATATACTGGCATTCTCTTCAGGAATAAAGAAACACCATAAGTGATAAATTATGTGCCATATACAAATGCTGTGAACTGTTGTCCCAGTTAATACTTTATAATTAACCTTGCAGAAGAAGAAGAAGAAGAAGAAGAAGAAGAAGAAGAAGAAGAAGAAGAAGAAGAAGAAGAAGAAGAAGAAGAAGAAGAAGAAGAAGAAGAAATGACAGAGTATTAATTTCTGAAGGACAGTGAAGAAGATGCACTGTTGTGTCATATATAAAATATACATAAAAATATAACAGGCAATGCAGATATAGTAAAAACAAGACCTGGCCATGGCTAAGTGCAGAAAACCTGAAGAAAGGACACAAGGACTAATTTGGGCTGCACAAGAGCAAGCCTTAAGGACAAATGTATACAAAGCCAGACATAAGAAGTCAGAACATATAGTAAACACAGCTTCTGCAAATAAGCTGAAGAAACAGTGGACATTTAGTTAGCTGCTGCAAGGAGACTGCATAGACTACAAACAACAGCACGACAAAGTAGCACACTCTCAAAGGACCTAATCCACAATCAGGACGCAACTCGCCTGGAATTCCCAGTGGTTTATTAAGGCAGATTCCCGGCACAAAGTGAGTTCCCAAAAATATAGAACTAAAGTTTGTGCTGGGAGCTTCCCAGCACCTTTTAAATGCTGAAGCTGTACCCTTCCACCTCCAGAGCAGCTGGCAGATCAGCTGATTGTTGGGCCACCAGCAGAGTCGATCAATAGTCCATTTGGCAATCGTGATCCAGGCTGAATGCAAGCTAGCCAACCATCAGCTGTTCATTGGCGTCACATAGTTTTCCGCTTCACCACTTGCTGCTTCCGGGTCAGGACATTACTTGCAGCCTCTTTGTGTGGTTCCACCACAAAACCGCGCTCGACTAAACCGTGTTCGACTAAACCGCATAGCTGACATCATCAACAGGGCAACAACAGCGCGGAGACAGAAGCACGCTGTAAACCCTAAACCTAAAATTAATCCCTAAACCTAAACCTAACCCCCCCTAAACCTAACCCTAACCCTAAACCTAACCCTTAACCTAACCCTAAACCTAATCCTAACCCTTAACCTAACCCTAAACATAACCCTAACCCTTAATCTAACCCTAAAGTTAACCCTAAACCTAACCCTTACCTTAAGTTGAATCAGCTTGCTTTCAAAGCGCTATTTAAAGCACCCTTCTTTCTCTGCACTGGTTGTTGTCGCCCTGTTGATGACATCAGCGACGCGGTTTAATCGGGCGTGGCTTAGTCGAGCACGGTTTTGACGGGTCACGCTTTGTGTGACAGCAGGTTTTCCCACCAGCCACCTCCTGTGCTGGACTCCCTCCCACAGGTATGGCAAACTCGGGGCCGGGGTTTGACACAATGATGCATTGGAAAATGTAGAAGAAATACTACTTGCCTGAAAACAAGGACAGGTGGTGCCACAAAGTAGACAAAGTAAAAAATAATAAAATAATGAAGAGGCTAAAGTGTTTTGGGACTTTAGAATCCAAACAGACACACACCTGCCACATAACACCCCAGATTAACAATTGTCAATAAGAAAGATTTTTTAAAAAGCCTGAATACTGGATGTGGCAATACCTGAAGACAGCAGAATAAAAGAGAAAGAACTGGAGAAAATAACGAAATATAAAGACATGCAAACAGAAATAGAATGACTGAGCAAAATAAAGCAAAGATAGTACCAATTGTAATAGATGCCTTGGGTGTAAACTCCAAGCAGTTGGAGCACCACTTAAACACCGTTGGCGTTGACAAAATTATCAGCAGTTAATTGCAAAAGGTAGCTTTACCTGGAATAGTTTATATCCTGCAACAATATCTTTACTATTATTAAAAACATCTCCCTATCCTAGATCTTTGGAAAGGACGCAATTGAAGGACAAAAGCGCTAAATCCAGTCTCAAAATCTGGCTGATTATGTGACTAATCACCACGATCATCATCAGCACGATCATCATCCAACATGATATTTGATTTGCTAATAATCTAATAACAAAGTTTAAGCTTTGGGGGAAAAAAAACACTGTATGGGGCATTTATAGACCTGAAGGCTGTCTTCGATACAAGTAATAGACAAATTTTATGGAATAAATTAGAGGCCATGGGAATAGAAAAGAAATTGTTATATTTAATTACCCAGGTTAGAGTTCGAGTGAACAGGACAGGATCGGTAACAAATGCAATCCCAATAAATAGGGGCGTAAGAGAAAGTTGCATTTTAGCTCCAACACTTTTCAATTTATACTTAAATGACTTGCCAAAATGTTTGGAAGACATATCACTCCATGGGCCTAGTATAGGAACAAGACAGGTAAATTGCTTGTTATAGGCCGATGATATAATTTTGATGTCGGCCTCACAGGTGAGGCTACGAAGGTCACTCGGGAGGTTGGCAGCATATTGTACAAAGAATCACTTGATAATTAACGAGGAGAAATCAAAGGTAATGATATTTAGCAGGCAACAAAAGATGAGGAGATGGGTTTTAAATGGCAGAAGAATAGAACAAGTTCAGTCATTTACTTATTTAGGTATAGTATTCCAGACAAATGGTAAATGGAATAAACATGTAAAAGTCGGAGCTCGGACGGCCCAATTAAATAAACTTATCTTAGAGAAAACTCCATCTTCATTAACCCCAGTATTAAAGGTCTTTCAGGCAGAAATTGAACCAGTACTTACCTATGGGGTAGAAATATGGGGGTTAGTTAAGTTGTCTGGGTTGGAAATCCCTCAAAATAAGTTCTTGAGGAGTTGGAAATCCCTCAAAATAAATTCTTGAGGAGAATCTTGGCAGTATCCCCTGGAGCCCCAGAATGTTTAATGAGGCAGAATTGGGAGTACATGTGATTGGCACAAGGGCCATGTTGAAGACCGTTTATTACTGGCTAAGAATAATCGACATGGAGGAAGGGAGGTTAGTAAAGGGAGCGCTAATGGAGCGGATTATCTCCAGTAATACAAATAATTGGTTATCAAGAATTTTGAAGCAGGTATCAAGCTTTGGTATTCCTTTAAACTGGCAGCAGCACGATCTTAGGCAGATCAGAACTTGGATTGCACAGAGATTTAAGGACATAAGTGCACAATCAGACATTGCACAGGTGACAGCTGCAAGAGTTTGCAAATTTATAAAATAGAAAAAATATTTAAATTCGCCTTTATCTCCCGTCATAAGGAGATTTTTTTTTCCAAATTGAGATTGGACCAACTCCAAACAAACATGCTTTGGGGCAGGCATAAGGGGATCCCTGCAAGAGAAAGAGTCTGTTTATGTGGGATGGGGGAAGTCGAAACAATATCCCACATAATTTTTGATTGCCCCCTGTACTCAGATTTGAGGGAACACCAGTTGCGTAGGACCTTTTATGCCAGCACCCCTAAGTCTAAAGAGCGCTTTTTGCAACATTGTCTGTTAGGTACTAATTTGCAGTTGGTGAAATGGATTGCCAAATTGACTGTAAAGTTGATGGAAATAAGGACAAAGTTGGTGCAGATTGTAGGAAAGACCACTTGACGGGGTAGACATAGGGGTGACATTGTAATATAATTTCAAGCATATTTAAATTGTATCTTAAATTATTGCGTTCTATTCTGATTACATTTTAAATTGCATTTTGTTCCATTTACATTTTAAATTGTGGTTTATTTCAACCTCATTTTAAATTGTAGTTTTCTTCTCTGGAACTTAGTATTTTGATACGGCCCAAGGGCTAATCAATAAAGATTGATTGATGGATTTGCTATCTCCCTTTTGTACACTGCACATGCGCGCACAAATGCGTCAATTTCACAATGTCTGCATAGCATCACCACTCCAGTCAAGCCAGACATGACATATATGTGGCTTGCATTGAGTTAGTCCTCTCATTTTTCTAAGAGGGACTCACAAACAGGTTGTGGATAGCTTCTAAAGATAGCTTAGCCAGGCAGAGAACTCATTCCATGAACTTCCATTCATCTGATACATTAGGACATAAAACTATGCTAAGGTAAGTGATTGAAACAATACTACTTCTCAAAAGACTACATGATTTATCATCATTGACAAAATGATGAAAAGAATAAGCATGAAGACAACTGTTTAGATAGATCATGAACATTCCCTGGGCAAATCTTTTTTGAAAAAGGAAGAGCTGGCTATAACATTCATTTATAAATTTATTCAACACATGAGCCTGTTTCATTATTTATGGTGTTTCACCCCCCCAAACAATTCCTCTGATGTGTAGATCTAAGTGTTAGAAAGGATAAAAATTCTGAGTTCTGCTGTAGCCCAGGAAAATGACAATTTTTCCCCTCCCTCTTTATTTGTACTTAATGCCACCTCTTATTTTCTGGAGACTACAATGTATTTGTACTCATCTGTCCATCACACAGTTTGAGAGCAAGGGTTTTTTTTTTTATTCACATAATGTCAATGAAATTTATATCAAGAATTATCTCAGGTTTATTACTTTCTCCTAAAACAAAGGAAGAAAAATAGTCTTGAAAATGATCTGTTAATGATCTTTCACATCTGTGTTCAGAAATAGATTAGATAAGCATGATGAAGCTAAGATTAAATGTGCAAAATCAGGCTCAGGAATTGGGATGTTCTAAAAGAAATTTAATTCCTTGCCAATGATCTGACGCGTACCTTGGGAGCAGCGCTTTCTCCTTCTGGGCCCAAATGGTAGCAGTGAATTTGCATTGTTAGATTTTGTGTGTCAGCTGTAGCTGTTCCTGAGCTGTTTAGCACTTAACTTGTGCTTTAATTACATCATAACTAGATAGGGCTATCCTTAAACTGTGCCCAAAGTGTGAGCTGCTTACCTGGTAACTCATTCTTGATGTAATTGTATAATCTATATTTAAAGATCTGTATTGGGTAGCCAATAGATTCCTTGGCAGTTCAAAATGTTGGTCTTAAGGGGCTTGGAGTAGGGGTTTTTCATTTCTTTTTCAGGCCATGGAACCTGTTGTAAAAAATGACTGAGGTGGAACCTCTAATCGCAATCTAATTGAGAGACCGCCTGCTGCCAATTACCTCCCATAGACCCGTCAGATCACACAGGGTCGGCCTCCTCCAGGTTCTGTCTACCAGCCAATGCCATCTGGCTACCACCCGGGGGAGGGCCTTCTCTGTAGCAGCTCTGGCCCTTTGGAATGAACTCCCCGCGGAGATTCGGACCCTCACCTCTCTCCAGGCCTTCCGGAAAGCCATCAAAACCTGGCTGTGCCGGCAGGCCTGGGGTTGATGAGTTCCCCTCCCCTCTCGACTTGTATGGCTGTATGACTCTTGTGTATTTTAATTACGTGTATTGTGTTTGTATCCCCTTTTCCCCTTTTGAGTTGTTCGCTGCCCTGAGTCCCTCCCGGAGAAGGGCGGCATACAAATAAACTAAATCTTAATCTTAATCTTAATCAAGAGGCAAAGCTCTTACCATAGAACATTGGTTTCATTCAAGTGATTTGCTTATTGGTTTTCTCCCTGGTTGTGCATTTTAAAACAATTATTCCCATAGGTTAAGATTTTTAAAAATCTAGCTGTTGTGTTACAGTGTGTCCTCTGTTGCAGATTTTCAGTAAAATCAAGTGGGATAAGAAAAGCTTTTTGTGCTTTTATCCTCTTCACTATTAATCCTTCATTAAAGTTTGGCTAGCAGGCCAGCCAAATCATGTCCAGCTGAGGCTGCATAAAATTTGAAACTGCCTCCAGCATGAATTCTGAGACTGATGAAATTATAAAGCTATATATTTAGATGTGATGATACCTCCCACCTACCAGACATCTGGAAACCAGCCCTAGTCAAAAAAAGAGCCCTATCCACCACCCAGGCCGTTACAACATGAAACAACAACGGACACACAGCCAGCACCAATCAGCACCAATCTACCAATCATGATACAACCACACAACCAATCATTCCACTTACTGAAAAAAGCCAGCACTCCACACACACACACACCAAGATTTATAGAAAGACAGCAGCTCTGACCGTGCTTTAAGCCCAAAAACCAGCCTGAAGATGGCGTGTGAGACCTCGCTGAAACGTTGCCAAGACAATCTCAATCTTAGGAAAAGACCGAAATACAACAAGAATTTGCTGTTTAGAATCCTACTCCTACCCCTTACTCTTTGTACCAAAATGGTTGGCTCCCATGATAGTTTGCATGCACAAGGGAAAAGTAAAAGGTTGTGTTGCTATAACATTCTCTGACCTCACACTTCCTAGAAGCACATAAAAATATAATTAGTTCTTGCTATTCTGACTTTTAATCTGAATTATATGAAGAACACAGAATCATTATCCTTTCGTGTCTGTTTGAATTGAAGGATTAAAAATCCAAACAGCAATGTCTTTTCAGACTGGACTACCTTATCCAACAAAGTCATTTCAATATAAAACTGCTGATGAAAAATCATCGGTCTTTAAAATATGATATTTCCTGTTAGTGTAAATGTGGCCTAAATTAGCTAAATCCTCATTTCCTACAAACCCTTCACTCACTACGTAATACAGGTATATCTTTTAAACCGGGGAGGAAAAAAAAACTTGGTTCAAAGATTTTAAGAGCTAAAGAGGATAAAGAGATTAAGATTATAATAGAAGCAATTAATCTGTATAAATAGGTTAGATCAAGGAGCTTTATTTGCTTTGAAGTACCCTTGAACTATATATGAATCATTCAATCTGACTTGAGTGCTCTAGTTATGCATAATATAGTGTATATTTCTTGAAATTAAAAAAAAAAAATCACACAATGAACAATTGTATACAGCAGACTCTATCAGATTTTATTCTCCCCACTTACTTAATAAATATATATGGCCACCCAATTCAGATTTTGGGCAACATATAATTAACAACATAAACAGACAACAAAGTTAAAAACAACAGAAAATAATAATCAGGAACTGAAATTTACCCTTCTAGGAGGAAATTCTAATCACTTGGCCCCAAATCCCAAAGAAAGGACAAATTCTTTGGTGCTTTTCCAGAAAGAGAAGCAGAGTCCATAAGAAACTGTGTGCCAATTAGTGACATGGAAATGCTTAACATTTGCCATTTAACTTTTTTTTTTCATTTAAAAAATTACATACCTCAAGATCAGCCACTTTTCTTCGAGAAGGGTGCCACGTTTACATGAATGAACACAGAACCGACAAACAAATAACTGTTTCAAATCCATGCCAATTATTTATGGATTTACTTGAAAATCCATTCCACTTAATTTCCACATCAGTCAGCATTTATTTTTGCACAAAGTATTTCCTAGCATATGCTTTCTTTTATAAAACTTTCATTTGTATGTGCATTTTGATGCAAGTGTTGATCTGAAAACCGTGTTGTCAAATTTAGAAAGGTAAATAAACCCAAAAACGGCTATGTTCCAACCTGTATGTTACTCCAGGAAATATAAATGAGGTCAGTAACTTAAAAGGTGGAATACACACTATTTCTTCCTCTCTTCCCCACAAACACTGTTCCCTGTCCTCTGTTACCTTTCTTCCATTCACGATAACAAGCATCTGAGGGAGCTTTTCGTTTTAAAAATAAGTTTGTTAGATATATTTGCATGCAATGTCATTTACCCTTAAGAAATTAGAACGTTCAAAACACTTTCAGCTTTTCAACTAAGCATTTCTTGTTCCTCCTATTCTTAACTTAAAACTGTCTTCCTTGGCAGCCATACAATAAAAGTCAGGATTCTGGACTAGATCCAAAAGTTTCGTGTGTGTGTCTGTGTGTCTGTGTCTGTGTCTGTGTGTGTGTGTGTGTGTGTGTGTGTGTGTGTATTGTATTGAGATAGGTATACAGTGTTGAACAAGTACCAAGTTTGGCTGTATTCTGCACTTTCTTTTGAAAGAAATGCAAAGGTACTACGCAACTTGGGACACCCTATGAGCATTGGTCAGAATAATAGTTCAAAAGTGCAAAAAAGTAGGATAAAACACTCCCAGTTATACTGCATGATTTTGTGGGTTTCTTAGTACATAAGATCCCTTGAATCTGTTCAGGATGGGATACGGTTTGGTTTGGTTTGGTTTGGTTTGGTTTGGTTTGGTTTGGTTTGGTTTGGTTTGGTTTGGTTCGGTGGTTTGGTTTGGTATGGTTTGGTCACATGATCACCAAGCCATGCCTACCCAGTTGGTCATTAGGGTAGAGAACCGGTTGTTGTGAATCCCACCACTGGTTGGCAGCCACTGGGGAATAGTGCTTGAACTCCTGGGCTCATTACTCCAAATACAAGAAACGATACTCCTTTATATCTCTAAGCAACAAAATTATGTTCCTGGGATTTCCAAGCAGCAACTATTTAATCAACTAGAAATATGAGTCATCACTATGCTTGTAAATACAGCATGACACTGAGGAAGTCAGAAGAAGCTGTAATACTTTCCAATACATCATCTGAGATTGATTTTCTTCTTTCTCAGTATTTCCCCGTTCATTAAATCTAAGTATAGTTGACTCTGAGTCTCATCTCCTCCTTTTGATAAAAGCAGCCTTTTCTGAACTTCTTTATCCTGGTATTGAACTAATAATGGAACCAGTTAGGAAATAATTTAATACTTTAATCTGGAAGATAGATAAGGAAGAAATTGCAAGCAAGCTTTTTTTTTCCCCTCCAGCTTTTTGTCACAAAGAACCAAATAACAAAGAAAAAAATGTTCTAACTGTACCTCTGCAGAAATGAGCCAAATCTCTCCTTGTGACACTCTTGTTAAAATAGTATTAATATTTTATTATAAATTAGATTAAAGGTAAATTGTAATAAAATATATAACGGTGTGTTCCATTTATTTTTAATTAAAAAACTGGTAAATGATGTATGCCATACCAACTTCTTCAACATTCAGCTATGTCTTTGCTACCCATGTAAATCATACTACATACTCTCTCCAAGGAATTGAATGCATTTGGGTCGATATTAAATGTTGGTGGGGAGGGGAAATGACATTGCTATGGGTCTATACTACAGGCCACCCAACCAAGCAGAGGAAGGAGATGAACTTTTTGCTTTTCATTAAACTAGACATACCCAGTTTCTGCAACTGTTCTTCATATGGTTTAGTCTCCAGTCCCCTAATCATCTTTGTTGCTCTTCTCTGCACTCTTTCTAGAGTCTCCACATCTTTTCTACATCGTGGTGAGCAAAACTGAATACAGTATTCCAAGTGTGGCCTTACCAAGGCATTATAAACCTGTTGGATCTTCCACTTGGTGCAGAGTTTGTTTCCCAGTTGATGTCGGGGTAGTTAAAATCTCGCATTACTATTGTGGTGTGCTTCCTACTTACCTTAGTAAGGCCACACTTGGAATACTGTATTCAGTTTTGCTCACCACGATGTAGAAAAGACGTGGAAAGAGTGCAGAGAAGAGCAACAAAGATGATTAGGAGACTAAACCATATGAAGAACAGTTGCAGAAACTGGGTATGTCTAGTTTAATGAAAAGAAGGACTAAGGGGAGACATGATAGCAGTCTTCCAATATCTCAGGGGTTGCCCCAAAGAAGAAGGAGTCAAACTATTCCCCAAGGCACCTGTGGGTAGAACAAGAAGCAATGGGTGGAAACTAATCAAGGAGAGAAGCAACTTAGAACTGTGGAGAAATTTCCTGACAGTTAGAACAATTAATCAGTGGAACAGAAGTTTCCTCCAGAAGTTGTGAATGCCCCAACACTGGAAGTCTTTAAGAAGATGTTGGATAGCCATTTGTCTGGAACGGTATAGGGTTTCCTGCCTTGGCAGGGGGTTGGACTAGAAGACCTCCACGGTCCCTCCAACTCTGCTATTGTATTGTATTGTATTGTATTCTATTCTATTCTATTCTATTCTGATCTATTCTATTGTGTTCTGTTGTATTCTATTGTATTATGTTCCTTCTTTTATGGCAAAAAAGCTGCCATATGTAGAATGGATTCTTGTTCTGAGATTATCTAATAGTTAACTGGAAGAAGTAGCAGCTAACTCAATGAGGGAAAGTTGGGGAAGCATGTTAGCGCAACACTGCGCAAAACAGTGCGGAAACGATACTTAAAATGAGGGGAGCATTGTGATAAATCTATATCAACAGATTAAACCATAGCATTGGAAAGTATTTTGTACAACTACAGCCTTCACATAGAAAATCTATCATTTTCCATACATGCCATTTTGCCCAGACTCTTTGTCTATTCAAACATATAATTTTGTAAACATAATTGCCCATAATTAAATAGATACATTTTTGCAAGCAGATTTGCACATGTGTAATTTGTATATTATTTTCAAAATTGTGAGAAATTTATATATATATATCTATTTCAAGCTATTATACTAGTCTCCCTTTATTTATTTATCAGCACAAATTAAAAAAAACACCACAAATATAACAAAGGCAACAGTAAAAATATTGGGTTTCTGTCGTGATGGACTCTTGTGATGAGCCGATTGACAGATGATGGAAGCAGTTAGCTTCCTCCCATAATTGGGGCTTACCAGGGGTTGTAAAAATCTAATAGATACCTTTCACCCTGGCTTCGCTGATAAACGGATAAGAGCCTGTGGCCTAATGGCTAAGATCTCTGCCTGGTGTGCCTAGTATGCCATATACATACACACACACACACACACACACACACACACACACACACATAAGGTTGACTGCACAGTAGTATGTCTAAAACAAGATTCGGGTATCCCTTTTGCTCTCTTGTTGTGAACTGTAACAAAGCAACTACTTATTTGTTGCAGCTGAGTACAGTTACGCTCTTTCCTGTCAAATGAACAGTTGCCTGATAAGGTGAGGTAAGTGTGATGACAATTACAATGAAAAAACTGATAGGAAAAGAAGAAAGAAAATGTTAAAGTCCCTTATCTCCAGTGATCCCAACTGAGATAACCGTGTCTTGGTCCCAGCATCATTACTAGAAGATTGACACATCAACCAACAAACCAAAGTAGTTAACACTGCCCTCTTAATAAGGACTTCAAAGCAGTCATTTTTTTTTTCTACCTGCCATCAATGGTGGGTTCCTACCAGTTTGGACTGGTTCGACCAAACTGGTAGTGGTTTGGTGCCCTGGGTCGCTGGAACCAGCAGTGACCCAGGCCTTCCACACCCCTGAACTGGTTCTCCGGGCAGCATGATAAGCACCGCCATCTTGTGTGTTTTTTTATCTGCACATGAGCAGAACAATTTTTATTGTATTGCATATGAGCGTGCATGCCACGCCAGTGGTAGGATTCAAATAATTTAACAACTGGTTCTCTGCCCTAATGTCCAGCTGGGTAGGCATGGCTCGGTGGCCATGTGACTGGGTGGGCGTGGCCAACTCAACGTCACTCACGTCGATGGGCGCTTCGCCTTAGCTGTTACAATGTAATCAGGGTTAACTGGAGAGGCAGTTTCTGTAAGCAGGGCAATGAAGATGAGGCTGGAAACAACACCAGAGTGTTTCCTTCCTGCCTTCCTTACAGGATTAGCTCTGTAATGTGGGGAAAAAACAAAAGGAGATTTCTTCCGACAACCGGTTCTCCGAACTGCTTAGAAAGTTACCAACTGGTTCTCCCGAACAGGTGCGAATTGGCTGAATCCCATTACTGCACCACACCCACAGGTGAACCAGTAGTAGCAACTGCTGGAACCCATCCCTGCTTGCCCTGATTGATCAACTGGAAATAGGAGGAGGGAAAAAAAAGAAACGGCTACCCAGAATTGCAAATATATATATAAAAATAGTGCCCAGGGATTGTGGATTGTGCCAAAATTCAGGAAATATGTTTCGGATGCTTCTTTAATATGAGATGAATAATAGATTTTAAAATGTTTTAAGTATCTCTAGATATACTGACAGAAGGCCTAGAATTATTCTATATTCCATTACTTCCCATGGTTTTTTTTTTAAATTATTGTTGTATGCCACCCAGAATTGGCATGGAGTTTGGCGACATAAATAAATAAATGCATTTAAAATCCTGCCCTGCAGGGTGAGCGCAGTATATACTGAAGCCTTACTTAATTTATTTTAAGTTGTATGCAAGAGATAACTGAAGCTAAACATTTAAAGGTTAATTTAAAAACAGAGCAAAATGTTCTGCCTTTAAATCAAATTGTAGCATAACTTAGACACTATAAAATTGTCTCAAACGTAGTGATAATTTGATCCATGTTACACAGGCAACAGCCATTGCAAGGCCATTATATCACAGCTCATGTATCACATAAGAACTCACTAGGACAAAATGTTTGTGTTCCATTGAATTCATTTTCTTCCTTAAATAAGCCTAAGCCTAACCTTTTCTTTTGTAATATGCTAAATTTCATGCTATTAGTCTGCCCGATCTAGGAATTTATAGATCATTCTCTATCAAACCCTAGTTTTGTATGTATTCAGTCACTAATTCATGTCATCCAATCTCTTAATCTACTAACTTTAAAAAAATAAGAAAATCCATTGTAAATATTAAAAAAAAAACACCTATGGAATTCAGGGATAATATTGCTGCCATTTACACAGCGATTCAGGAAACAGGAATTCTACAATTTGTTTAAAACTATGTACTATAATAAATTTTTCAACAATTTTTTTGGTGATCCCTGCTTTCTGACATTGTTCATAACTTTGGGTTACATTTATGCTGTTCTAGCAGTTCATTCAACTGAACAGAACTTGCAAAACTTTAAAAGCATTTTACAGACCCGGAATTTGCCTGTTTCAAAACTCTTTGAGGCGTAAATATGAAAAACAATAGTTAAAGGGGAGGTGTTTGACAGGGATGGTATTCTAATCTTTTATGTAATTAGTTTCAGATTTAGGTTGGAGTTAAATTTGGGTTACGGTTATTCATTCGGCAAAACAAGTGAGTGAAATAGGAACAATTTCAAGTTACAAAGAGAAATGATAGGAGCAAATGGATAATCTCTCTTTCTAATTACAAAAAAACAAAATGAGGGGGGGGGAAAGCATTCCAAATAATACAGCCTCATTCCATAGGATACTCAAATACCATGCCCCAAGCTGTAAGTGGAAAGTAGATACTCATTTGTGAGTTTCATATTTATGTCATACTCAAGATCTTAGGAGGAAAAAAGTGCTCCAAATCTTCCTTAAACCCTGCCAAGGCTCTTTTGCCATGTCAAAATATAATGGGATAAAAAAATGAAACTTTGATTTTGGGTTTTACTGATTAGATTGATTTGATCTTATAGAAATGGCTAGTTTATACTATTATGGGGAAGTGAAAAGTTGAGGTTTGATGTTAATGCCTTATTCTATTGCAACAGAGAGAGTCGGGCGTCAACACCTTCTGTTTCTAAGTTCAACAGTAGTTCATACAGTACATTTTAGTAATTACATGTTCATCATTTCTACTTAGCTTATTTTCAAATTCTTCTTGTGCTGTGCCCCCCCCATCACTACCACAATACCAGTTTGAAAATAAAGACAGACCCACACATTCTACTTGGCTCATCACTAGCACAGACCACTGACCACTTCTTCCTTCCTCTCTCAGCCCATTACAAGTGTAGACCATGCAGTGGTGGTACTCAGTAGGTTCTAACCAGTTCTGGAGAACTGGTAGTGGAAATTTTGAGTAGTTTGGAGAACTGGTAAATACCACATCTGACAGGCCCTTCCCCCATCTATTCTCTGTCTCCCGAGTCCCAGCTGATCAGGAGGAAATCGGGCTTTTACAGTAAGCTTCCCCTGGAGTGGGGAGGGAATGGGGATTTTGCAGTATCCTTTCCCTGGAGTGGGAAGGGAATGGAGATTTTACAGTATCCTTCCCCTGGAGTAGGAAGGGAATGGAGATTTTACAGTATCCCTTCCCCTGGAGTGGGAAGGGAATGGAGATTTTTCAGTATCCTTCCCCTGGAGTGGGAAGGGAATGGAGATTTTACAGTATCCTTCCCCTGGAGTGGGAAGGGAATGGAGATTTTACAGTATCCTTCACCTGGAGAGGGAAGGGAATGGAGATTTTACAGTATTCCTTCCCCTCGAGTGGGGAGGGAATGGAGATTTTGCAGTATCCTTCCCCTGCCACACCCACCAAGCATGCCACGCCCACAGAAATGGTAGTAAAAAAAATTGAATCCCACCATTGAGCCCATGTCTGGTGTTTTTCAGCTTTGAAATTCCAACAGCATTTTTCCAATTATCAGACAGAGATGCATTCTTCACACACAAATTAAACCAAACTACACAGGCATCGCTTATCTCTAAAGATATCTAATCCATTATGTTTCTCTTATCATTTTAGAATTACTCATCCTCTTATATCCACTTTTTCCCCTCATCCACAGACTCTTTCACTTCATAATTTCACCAACTATAATTCTTCATTCTTCTCATTAGCACAACTCCACCAGTTTCCATACTATTTGTTAAGACAATCCTTTTAACTCTGCAGCTTTCATTTTGGATATGCTTTTAACTGATTCTGCTTGAAGCTGAATTTATCATCATCTAAATTTCTCTCCATACACAGCATGTACACAATTTTCCTAAAACTATTTTTGCCTTCATTCTAGTTGTTTTTTCCTCCCCATTTCTGGCTTGTTCTTCCATGTCCATTTTCTCCCGAAGAACCACTTAAGATATGATAAATAATAGCTCCACATTGAGGACTCATTCACCTTGAATTCTTTCCTAATAGTCTTAACCATTCATCATGATCAATCAAAGCCATTCAGAAAGAGGCTTTCCCGAGATCATATGACTGATTATGTGATCTCAGAGGGAAAAATGCTCCGTTTAAAGAGTTTCAAATAGATGTTCTCTTCATACTTTGTAGTCTGCAACATACTTTTTTTCCCTTCAAATCCAAATTACTTCTCAGCACAGTGATACTTTTCAATCGATTTTTGTTATGTTAGAGTTTGCCATTCTTATCAATAATTTTTGCTCATAAATCTCTGCTTTCGTAGTAATATGGAAGAGGTTCTAGAGCTTCTCATTCTATACTTTTAGTATAGCATGAGTAACTCTAGAACATATGATAATAAATATTTTTCCAAGCAGTAGATTTAATTCTGCACATGAGAATTCAAAACAAGTATGGGAAATTAAGATGGGTATATATATATACACATACATACATACATACATACATACATACATACATACATACATATATATACACACACACACACACACAAACATACAGACACAGACACAGACACAGACACACACACACACACACACACACACACACACACACACACACACACACACACACACACACACACATATATATATATATATATATATATATATATATATATATATATATATATATATATATAATTGGGAGGAAGCTAACTGCTTCCATCTTCTGTCAATCGGCTCGTCACAAGAGTCCATCACGACAGAAACCCAATATTTTTACTGTTGCCTTTGTTATATTTGTGTTTTTTTATTTATTTATTTATCAGCACAAATAAAACACACACACACACACACACACACACACATATACATATACATATATATGTGTGTATTTGTTACATTTGCTAAATATAGCAAATGTAACAAAAAAAAAGGCAACAGTAAAAAATATTGGGTTTCTGTCTGGATGGTCTCTTGTGACGAGCCTAATGACAGAGAGTGGAAGTGTGACCTTCCTCCCATACTTGGGCATACCAGGGGTTGTGACTTTAAGTATATATATATATATAATATATATATAATATATATATAATTTATATATATATATAATTTGCCCAGCTAAGATCAGTATGGAAGTGTTCATAATTTTATCTACCACTAGAAATTGGAAGTCTTATAAGATACAGGTAATTCTCAAATTACAGTAGTTTTTTTAGTCACCTTTCTGAGTTACAACTGGAAAAAGTACAACTGGAAAGCGTGACAATTTTTGACAGTTAAGATTGTTGCAGCATCCCCATGGTCATTTGATATAAATTCAGCCACTTGGCAGCTGACTCAAATTTATGACAGTTGCAATGTCCTTTTGCAAACTTCTGACAAACAAGGTCAATGGGAAAGCTATATTCATTTAACAACAATATTACTAACTTAGCTACCTAACAGCTGTGGCAAGAAATGTCATATGATGGGGCAAAAAAATCACTGAACAAGTGTCTCACTTAGCAACAGAAATTTTAGGCTCAGTTGTGGTCATAAATCAAGGACTACCTGCAGTGTTCGCTATATAGCACCGGAAGGACTGTATTGGGTTTTTCAGATGTACAGTATACATCCTCAATTCTAAAAATCTTGACAGTTTACTCAAAAGTAGTAGGATGGCATTGTCTAGAAACAATGTTGTATGTACTGAAAAAAATGTGTGCCAGGTAGCTAAATGAAAGGATTAAATATAAGCCAGAGAATTAGATATTACTCCCCTCCTGTTACCATCACTACAACGTTTTCCGACTCTCTATTTACAAGCCCAGAGGTTACTTAGATTCTGATTCTGAAATGAATCAGAAGACACTCAAGGTAATGTAAAAAATCTATGAAGACTAAAATTACTTCAGTTTCTAGAACTTCAGCACTTATGTGAGTAAAAAATCACCATGATAAGTCCAATTCCCTCAGTGAAATAGGAGTGAGCAGTACGACATGGAAATCTAAATTACTCCTTGATAAGTTTTTTTTTTTTAATTTGGATATAAGAGTAATAAGGATGACCTCAAAAGAGAGAGGAGAGATCCATTGTCAAATATAAGAAGAATATAGTTTGAGCCTCAAAGAAAGGCCTCAGAGAAACACTTTCCTCATGTATATGAAGGTATACAGGAAAGAAGGTAAATAGCAATTGCAATAGCAGTTAGACTTATATACCGCTTCATAGGGCTTTCAGCCCTCTCTAAGCGGTTTACAGAGTCAGCATATCGCCCCCACAGTCAGGGGTCCTCATTTCACCCACCTCGGAAGGATGGAAGGCTGAGTCAACCTTGAGCCGGTGAGATTTGAACCGCTGAACTGCAGATAACAGTCAGCTGAAGTGGTCTGCAGTACTGCACCCTAACCACTGCGCCACCTCGGCTCACCTCGGTAAAGAATAACCAGGATTGCAAGGTTCTGTTATTACAATCCATCTTAATAAAAGTTGTTTTAAATTTCCATAGAATTTGTTTCTTGGTCTGGTCTACATTCTCGGGCTGACATCGTCTTTGCTCTTCCCTCAAACATCCTCCCCCTTTTAAATCCTGGATTTAAATAAATTACCTTAAAAGTGAAGGATTGAAATGGAGACGAACAAAAGCTGAACCACAAATCACAAGCATGCATTTCAGAAAGGATACAAGGCAGCAGAAAGTAGCAGGGATCAAATTTAAATTTACATCTGCCTCCATTTTTCTTTACATTGGAGCCTGTCATTTAAAATTACTAGCATCAATTTCTTAAGCCAAGACCAGGGTCATTCTGGGCAACTGAGCTTCATCTGTTCAGCATTTGCCACAGCTCTATCGGAATAATGTTGATAAAGAGTGGAGAGGCAAATAGAGCACATAAAGTTAGACTTGACAGGATCTATCATGTCTAGAAACATACCTAAATTCAGAATGAAATTACCTTCATATTCACCGTGGCAATATTCAAGACCCTGTAGATTTTAGCAATGGACAAATCCATCTTTTTCTTCCCAAGTCACTGTCGTCTCTGTAATTCATTATTTGATCAGTATATTGCAATATGGCTTCCCACAATAGCCATCTTGAGGTAGTAGTTGGCATTTAGAAATGAAATGTAATTTTGGCACACACCCTTCATATATATGAGACCCAATTTGGTGAAGTGGTTCAGGCAACAGGCTAGAAATCAGAAAACAGTGAGTTGGGGGTCTTGCTTTAGGCACTAAGCCAGCTGGGTAACCTTGGGCTGGTAACTTTTTCTAAGCCTAGGAAGGAATCAATGAAAACCATTTCTGAAAAACCTGCCAAAAAAACTGCAGGGATTTGTCCAGGCAGGACCTCCAGACACGTCTACATATACCCACACACCAACACACATTCATGTATGTGTATCTTTATGTATAGGTATATGTTCTGACCCCCCTCGTTCCACACCCAAGGACACTCTGAGCCAAAGATATGTTATGGCATTTAATTAACAGACAGGCAGGTCCTTGGCAGCAAACCGGCACAGACAAACTTGGGCAGCAATAAACACAGATAAGGCTTGGCAGCAATCCAGCCTGCCAAGCTTCTAACAATGTTCTCCGACATTCGATCCTGTGTTGACTTCTGCAAAGAGGGGCTTGTGCACAAGTAGTCTTTTTATAGTCTGGGGAGGAGCCTAATGACCACCAGCTGAGTGCAATTACCTCCTGTAACTGCACAACTGTTCCTGACGCCTACTAGCTCTTTGATGGCGTGCATCCAGGAACAACTCACTGCGTCCGGATCACTCTCCCTTGTTACCTCCCCATTGGTCCAAGGCTCAGGCACCTCCTGGTGGCCAACCAGCCTCTCTGCACCCTGCTGGGAGTCGGAACCCTGTCCAGGGTCCTCCACATCCCCCAGAGCCGACTCATCGGGCCCCTCGCTGTCGGAGTCTGGTGGCAGCTCCAACGGCTCCTGATGGGCCACAACAGGTATATATGTATATGGATAAGTATCTGAGCATAAACATATACACATACTGTACGTGTGTGTTTGTGTGTATGTATATGCACGCGTGTGTGTATATATATATATATACACACACATGCATATACATGCGCAGAGACACACACACAGAGACACACACAGACACACACAGACACACATACACACACATACACACACATACACAGACACACACAGACACAGACACAAACACACACACACACACACACACACACACACACACACACACACACACACCAGTGGTTGGATTCACTTACCTTCCCTACCGGTTTATAAATGTGAAGGCTCACGCCGCATTTCTACATGTGCACCACCTTCTGTGCATGCACAGTACTAATGAATTATGTCAGGATGGGTGGGCGGGGCCTCCCGCAGCCGCCACTACTGGTTCCCCTGAACCAGAGAGAACCGGCTGAATGCCACCCCTGGACTGTATACACACACACAGAGAGAATTCTAGAAAAACAGTGAAGGAAAAATAAACAAAACTGCCATTCGGTTTTATTTAGCTTGCTCTACTTCAGGCTTGCCTAATGCTGGAGCTGAGAGAAGCCAAACACAATCTGCTAGTTGTGTACTGTGCTCTGCTCTGAACTTGATAAATATCCTGTTTGCTTTTGCAAAAGAGCCAAGAGTTCAGGACTGCTCAGCTATGTTCGGCCTGACAGCTCATACATCCTGTAGCAGCACCAGTACATAGAAATGAGAGCTTGTAGAGGCAAGACAGAAATTGTATACCTGAACTCCCTGTAGCTGAACGTTAGAGTGTCCCTAAGGGGGACACACCAACTAAGCTTGTGAATTAGACTACGGTTCTCTACAGCAGTGTTTCTCAACCTTGGCAACTTGAAGATGTCCGGACTTCAACTCCCAGAATTCCCCAGCCAGCATTCGCTGGCTGGGGAATTCTAGTAGTTGAAGTCCAGACATCTTTAAGTTGCCAAGGTTGAGAAACACTGCTCTACAGTGTGTGACAAGGGAGATATCTTTCTGAATATACACATAATGTTGGCTTTACATCATTTTCTTTTTTCTTTTCTTAACCTTGGGAGAGAAAAAATATATCTTTCTCTATTGGCTTGTATAAAGTGACATCCAATGTGCAACATGCATTACAACAAGTAGTATTATGTCCAGAGGTCCAAACAGCTAAGCAGTCCATTAATTAAAAAATAAGTGAAAACGACTATGGGGAATTATTGCCCAGGAGCATGGCTGAAGTTGAATCTGCTTTTCAACTATCTCATTAGAAGTGATGAGATACTTTTGACATCCTGCTGATTTTGCTTCAAGGGTATGTGTTTTCTTATTTTTGCCAGCTTTCACTTTTAAGAATCCTAGATCTGGGTTACAAATATTGCAGGATATTGTTTATGGGCAGCGTTAGAGCACCCTTTTTGAATTTCCTCGGTTCCTATTTGCTTATCTCAGAGGTGGAGAGAAGGATTTCAAAGATGATCGATTCAGTTTTTTTAATCCTTACACAGGGAAATGAGTGCAAAGGCAGTTCCTACAACTAATTTTAAATTGTTAGTTTGAGTTTGAGTTCAATTTTATTTATAGGCCGCCCAATCCCTGAGGACTCCGGGCGGCTTACAACGAGGGGAAAAAGAAAAGCAATAAAGAAAATAAGAATAAAAATAGACAAGTTAAAAACAACACAGATACATTCATTTCGGTCGGGGCGGACCTCAACAATGAGTTCAACAGCCCCAGGCCTGCCGGAAAAGCCAGGTCTTGACAGCTTTTCTGAAGGCCATGAGAGTGGGTGAGGTCCAGATTTCTGGGGGTAGTTCGTTCCAAAGGGTCGGAGCAGCCACAGAGAAGGCTCTCCTCCGGGGAGCCGCCAGCCGACATTGTCTGGCTGACGGCATCTGAAGGAGGCCCACCTTGTGGGATCTTACCGGCCATTGGGAGGAGTGTGGCAGTAGGCGGTCTCGCAGGTATGCTGGCCCTAAGCCATGTAGGGCTTTAAAGGTAATAACCAACACCTTGAATTGCGTCCGGAGACCAATAGGTAGCCAGTGCAGCTCGCGGAGGATAGGTGTAACATGGGTGTACCTAGGTACACCCAATATCGCTTGCGCAGGTGCATTCTGGACTAGTTGCAGTCTCCGAACACTTTTCAAGGGTTGTACCCAACTGTGTTATTTTAATTCAGACATTCTACCCTCCCAACAGTACCAGCATCAAAATTAGGATTCTGCAAGAACAATCCAATATATTTTGTGACCAGATCCCCAGCTCTGAAAGTCATCCAAGATGACTTGTGTGGATGCATTTCTACCCTATTTCAACATGACCTATAGAGATGAAAATCATCTTAGTATGTCTACTGTCAAAGGGCAAAAACAAACACAAGAGCTACATAAACTTCAAAAATGCCTTAGAAGAAGGCCAAGTACCTTTCTATTAAAACAGCCTAGTCTTTTTTCAGACTTTCTGAAAGTATGTTTTTTTTTTAAAAAGTGGCACTGCTTTAGCTCTCAGGAAAAAGACAGGCTGTTTTAATGAAGAGCAGAGAGGTACTATTAAAAGAGAACTTGACAACTAGACAGATTCTTTGGGTATTAAAAGTTTCTTTACCACGTCGAATGGGAAAAAGGAATGATTACCCTTAAGATTAGTTGTTCTGTTTGCTTCACCTAACTAAAAGAAATGAAACAGGATATTGGTATCAATACCCCCTGTGGGGAGGTAAATGTGTAATGAATGTCATGTCTCTGTTTTGGGAGATTGTGTACGAGGCCTACATGACACAGGAAGGCCAGGTATTTGGGGATGATCGATAAGCTGGCTAAGAGTATAAAAGACTGTAAACAACTGCCCTTCGAGGTTCAGGTTTTGCTTGACCTTTGCGCAAATAAACCTCTCCCTCTGACAAAGAGCTGGTCTTGTCTCATTTTCTGCTACACTATGTTAATGCAAGGCTGAACCATAACTTATTATTTTCAAAGCATGTCCAGCCTTGACAAATACGAATGGAATAGAATAGAATAGAATAGAATAGAATAGAATAGAATTGAATTGAATATAATTTTATTATTTGTATGCCGCCCTTCTCCGGGAGGACTCAGCGCAGCGAACAATTCAAAAAGGGGAAGGGGAACATAAAAATGAAATACAAATAATAAAAATAGGCAACAGTCGCACAACCATACATGTCGAGAGGGGAGGGAACTCATCACCCCCACGCCTGCCGGCAAAGCCAGGTTTTAACGGCTTTTCGGAAGCCGTTTGGCACCATGTTTGCAAATTATACTGTATGCATATTCACATGAAATGATACACTTAGAATAAGTGAAGTTGCATATAGAGGAATATTCATTTTCCCTGAATGTAGTGTTAATGCACCATGAACAACCGTTCTATGTATATGGCTTTTTTAAAAAAAAAAAATGTTTACGATGCAAAAATCTCTGGGAATCTCTAAGCATCTTCAAAAATTTTCCCAGTACAATCTTGCACTTGACTTTGACTATAAGCATTTGATACAAGTGTAGTTCTAGTTTTAACATGGAAAACCCTTTAATTATAAATATCATGTACAGATGAATAATTAATATAATAACACACTGCAGGCAAGAAATCATTTCAGATAAGGGGTACTGAGAAATATATATATATATTTTGGCACTTCCTGGGAGGAGCCTACTGGTGGAAGCAGCAAAAAATCAGCTGCCTCCGAATTCCTGGCTACGTACCTGTTTAGAGGATCTTCCATCTGACGTCTTATCAGGTTTTCTTATCCTTCAGGCAAGAAGGAAAGAAGAAACTGTTTTGCTGGCAAATGCTCTTCGATTTTTGCAGCTTTTGTGCTTGCAAGGAAAGGGGGGCTAGCCCAAGGCAGAACGGCTGTCCGTGCTGGGAAATTCAAACTGCCTCGTGCAGGACAAAGTAGGTCTCTCCCACTCTGATCAAAGTTTTGTTTGATTTATTCTTATCACGAGCTGGATCCGTTCACTGTGGACATTAATTGCTTATCAACATTTTAGCTTCTTTTATTTTTCTCCTCCGAAAAATTATTTACTCAGAGGCTTCTAAAATGGCGCCGAGCAGCCTGGTTTCTCCGGTAATAACGAGCACTTTTTGCTAGACAATGCAAATCCTCAAAAGAATTCAAAACAAAAGAGATAGCTTATCAAATGTTTTGGTTTCACAATAGAAGAATTTTACTCCTTCATTAACTTTGCTTATTTGGAAGTTAAATGGTGATGAATCTGTTGAACGGTCTTGTTACAATGTTTACTCACTGAAAGTTTTGCCAAGCCTTAAACTTCAAAATAAAAGCCTCTTTTTTTAAAGCTGCTTATTTAGGCAATAGAGTTTTATTAACTGCAGGCAGATAAATTTTGAAATGGCCTCAAAACCAAATATTAACTTGAAGTCGTCACCCTCTACTTCCAGGGGCACATCCTCAGTGCCTGGCACAAAGCTGCAGCCTCCGCTTCCTACGCCCCCTGCTGGGGATGTGTTAACGAAAGAATTTTTCCTGAGTAATTTAAGCGAGGCTCTTAATGCACAGACAATTAAAATGGAAGATAAATTTAGAGATAATAGAGAGGAGAGAAAAGAGGAAATAAAAGAAATGAAAGAAGAAATTAAAAATGAAATTAAAAGTGAAATAAAAGGACTTAAACAGGAGTTGTATGAGAAATTTGAGGCTAAGGTTGATAAAATTAGAGACGACATGCTGAGTCTTGTAACTGTATTAACAGAACATATTTCTGGAGTGGAAGATACTTTAGAGGTTCTTAATGATGCCAATGCTAACTTGACATTGAAAACAGAGGTGGTGGAACAAAAAGTGGAAAATGCTGAAAAAGAAATTATTATGATACAGTACCGTCAAATGGAGTTCGCATTAAGAGTAAGGGGGCTGCGTGAGGAGAAACAGGAGAACCTGAAACAGATCCTATCGGAAGCTTTTGACCGCCTGATGGGAAGACCAGGGACCAATCAAGGCTGGCAAATTGACAAAGCTTACCGCGTCAACTCCTGGCTGGCAAAGCAGAAGCAGCTTCCTCGAGACATCGTTATATATTTTACTACAAGAGAGTTTAGAAATATGGTACTGCAAGCATCTTATAACACTAAGCTTCAAATTGGCGGTCAAGACCTGGTTGTTTTGAAAGAGATACCACCTCCAATGTTAAGAGCCAGGAGAGACTACGCTTTTTTGGTTGAAGAACTCAGAAATCGTCAGATACAGTATAGATGGGATGCACCATTTGGCATCATATTTACATTTGATAAGCAAAGGTACCGCCTCAACTCTGTATGGAAAGCCCGAGATTTTTATTATAATATACTGAAGGCCGGACACCCTGCACCATCTGGACCTAGAGAAAGACCACAAGAAGGACAGGATAGACAGCAAACTACACAACCACCAGACAAGATGGAGCATCTCTCTTCTCTAGAAGTGCAAGGTGCTATGGAACCAAGACCTAGCCGCATGACTACTAGACGTATGGAGAAACAAGCTAAAAAGCAACAGCGTCAACAATCACCGGCCATCGATCAAGGATCTACAACAACAAATCTGGAAGCAATGGGAGGAGCTAGACCTAAGGTTAAACAGGCCGTGCAGGAAGCTCTAAAAATGCTTCAACCAACCAAAGATGACAACTAAGATTTTAACATGGAATGTCAACGGACTGAACTCTCCACAGAAGAGGAAGAAAATATTTCATTATCTCAAACAGTTTAAGAACGATGTAATTTGTTTGCAAGAAACTCATATCAAGTCAACTGATCAAAAATATTTGATCAACTCAAAACTTGGTCAACATTTTGCAGCTTCTGCTATGGAAAAGAAGAATGGTATAGTTGTATACTTAAGAAAAGATATGAAAGCTGAATTAATAGAAGCAGATCCCTTCGGAAGATATATTGCTTTAGACTTAATCTTAGAAGGGAAAAAGACATTACTTTTGGGAATTTATGCTCCCAATCAACAGCAAGATAGATTCTATAGAAATCTTCATGCTAAACTAGTACAGTGGGACTATAGTTCTTGTATACTATTGGGTGACTGGAACGGAGTGATAGACACTAAGAGAGATAAGAAGATTTCCCGCCTAAATACCAAGATGCGAGCAAAGTTACCCAAATCTTTCTTTGACATTATGGATGATTTTGAATTGAGAGATATTTGGCGAGAAAGAAATGCAGAGGAATCTGACTTCACTTTCTTCTCGGACAGGCATCAATCCCTTTCAAGGATTGATTTTATTCTAACCACTAATGATTTGCTTTCTAGGGTCAAGAAAACAAAGATTGCAGCTAGGATCCTTTCGGACCATAACCCAGTTTGGATGGAGTTGGGAAGGGTAGTGCAGGCAAGAAGGTCTTGGAGATTGAATGAAAACTTATTTAGATATGAAAAGTATATTAATGATTGTAAAAAATTACTATCTGAATATTTTGTTTTGAATATGAATAAGGGTACATCTATGGAATTTGTATGGGACGCAAGCAAAGCGTATATGAGAGGAGTTTTGATGAATATAAATAAAACACATAGAAATAAGCAAGGGTTAAAACGAATAGAACTGGAAGAGGAAATTAAGAGAAAAGAGCTGGAGTTAACAATGAACCCAGATGATACAAAGGTTAAGGAAGCTATTAACATATTAAAATCTCAATTTGACATGTTGATCTCTGACCAGGTGGCTACTAATCTATTATATGCAAAACACAATACTTTTTGTAATGCAAACAAACCTGGCAGATGGTTAGCTTATCAGATTAGGAAAAAAAGGAAAACTCGAAATATATCTAAACTGATTTACAGAGGGAAGGAGGTGTTTCAACAGGAAGAGATTCAAAAGGCTTTCTGGGAATTTTTTACAGAACTGTATAAAGGGGATAAAATTAATGGTTTAGACATAGACAAATATTTAGATAAAGAGAAAATACCTTCAGTTAGAGAAGAACACAGGCAAAAATTGAATCAACCAATAACCTCGGGGGAAATCCTGCAGGTAATTAAGCAATTAAAGTCAGGGAAAGCACCAGGTACAGATGGCTTGACAGCGGTTTACTATAAAAACTTACAGTTAGAAATGGTAGAACCTCTTAGAGAATTATTTAATATGATTCAAACGGAAGGTAAAGTCCCTCCATCTTGGAAGACAGCGTTTATATCTTTGATACCCAAAGAAGATCAAGATACTACTCAACCCAAAAATTATAGACCTATTTCATTACTGAATGTAGATTATAAAATTTTTACTAAAATATTAGCAAATAGGTTAATGTTGGTCATTCAACAATTGATACATACGGACCAAACAGGTTTTATACAAGGGAGACAGATGAAAAGTAATGTTAGATTAATTATTAATGCATTAGAATATTTGGGAAAGAACAACCAGATCCCTGCTGCGTTTATATTTTTGGATGCTGAGAAGGCCTTTGATCGAGTTAACTGGCAATTTCTGTTGAAGATACTGCAAAAAATGCAGATAGGAGATAATTTTTTACAGTCAATTAAAGCAATATACCAACAGCAAACAGCACAAATCATAGTCAATGGAAGTCTAACAGACTCTTTTCAAATTGGAAAAGGTACAAGACAGGGCTGTCCTTTGTCCCCATTATTGTTTATTATAACTTTGGAAGTATTGTTGAATAAAATACGGGGCTTGGATGGTTTAAAAGGGATCAAGATTAGGCAGCAAGAATATAGAGTCCGCGCTTTTGCGGATGATTTGGTCATAATATTGGAACAACCGCAGGAATCCAGTATGGTTTTAATGAATATGATTAATCAATATGGTCAAGTGTCGGGCTTTAAAATAAACCTAGGAAAAACCAAAATATTAGCTATAAATATGAATATTAAACAAAAGGAAGAATTAGGAGTGATGCTAGGATGTGAGGTAGTTAAAAAAGTCAAATATCTTGGAGTTAACATTTTAACTTCAAATGGGAAATTATATAAGCATAATTATGAACCACTTTGGCATAGCATACAGACAGAGATGAAAAAATGGGAGAAATTGCACTTATCTTTGCTGGGTAGGATAGCGGCAGTGAAAATGAACATTTTACCAAAATTTTTATTTCTCTTCCAAATGTTACCTATACTTAAAAAAGATGCGAACCTTTTAGAATGGCAGAAGGGTATCAACAAATTTGTGTGGGCAGGAAAGAAGCCGAGGGTAAAGATGAAAATAATGCAAGATGTACGTGAGAGAGGAGGATTGAAACTACCTAATTTAAAACTATATTATGATGCAGTGGTATTATCTGTAATTAGTGACTGGATTCACTTAACCAATGATAGAATATTGAACATTGAGGGACACGATCTGGTATTTGGTTGGCATGCTTACCTGTTATTCAACAAAAAATTGGATAAGAACTTTAAAAGTCATATTTTAAGAAATGCTTTATTGCGGGTCTGGAAGAAATATCAATATAAATTAAATGACAAGATACCCATGTGGGCAATTCCTAGACACGCAATTGAAAATATGAATACAGCACAAAAACAGGACAGAATTACCTACAGACAGCTTCTTACCTCGGAAAGGGGGGTATTACAATTAAAATCTTTAGAGGTATTAAAAGAGGAGAAGGTAGTTCAAACATGGTTCCAGTATGGGCAATTACAGGCTAGGTGGAAAATAGATCAAAAAATTGGTTTTATTCAAGTTGAGGATAATCTGTTTAAACAAATAAGAGATCAAAGCTTAATGCATATAAAGAGGATATATAATGTATTGATACAGATGGATTCGGAAACAGAGTTAGTTAAAGATTGTATGATAAAATGGGCTCAAAATATTGAGGAACCAATAATGTTGGATACATGGGAAAGAATCTGGGTAAGAAATGTGAAATTTACACAAGCTCAAAATCTGAGAGAAAATTTTTACAAGATGTTCTATAGATGGCATTTAGATCCTAAAAAGTTGGCTTCTATGTATCCGAATGTACAGCCTAAATGTTGGAGATGCGGTTCTCTCGATGCTACATATTATCATATATGGTGGACCTGCCAAAAGGTTAAAGCATTTTGGATAAAAATATGGTGGGTCATGCAAAATGTTTTTAAAAGAAGGATAAAGTTTAGTCCTCAGTTATTTTTACTAGGTATATGTACTGACTTTACAGTGGTAGAGACCAATTTGACTCTGCACCTGATAACTGCAGCAAGACTGTTGGTGGCGCAATATTGGAAGAAGGAAGACTTGCCTACAATTCAAGAATGGACATTGAAAGTAACAAACTTAGCCGAAATGGCTAAAATATCGGCATATCTCAAAGATCATTCAAATGAGAGATATAAACGAGACTGGAAAAAATGGATTGACTATATACAAAATAAATACGGGACTAAGAAATTCCAGTTAGCCTATGCTTAAGATGAGAAATGATTTAAATTGTTTAAAGTTAGTTCAGTAAGAAGAAGCTAAGGTCAATCTAGAATGTCATTAATTTCTTTATTTCTTTTTTCTCAATAGATTTTAGACTGTGTTAGTTAAAATTCTATACCGTGTACGGGTTCTGGGAAGTCGGGGGGGGGAAGGAGGAGGGGGGGTGGGGGGGTGGAGGGAGGGAGGGGTATACACAAAAAAAAATTGTACTTCAATGTTTTAATGACTGACAAATGATGACATATTTGTGTTTTTTTTTTAAAGAAAAAAAATAAAAAAGTTCTGTTATAAAAAAAAAAAAAAAAAAAAGAAATATATATATATTTTCACTAAGCTTACTTTTCAATTTTTGATGTTACAAGGTCTTGGCCACTTTTTCATGGAGCAATGGTTTTGCATTAATGAGCAAGTACTATAAATGACTCTGCATGGACGAACTTAGACTGAGTAACAAGAAGTTTGTTGAAAGTTACATGGGGCTGCCCTTGAGGAGCATCCGGCGACTTCAGCTAGTCCAGAATGCGGCCGCACGAGCGATCGTGGGTGCACCTCGGTACACCCACATAACACCTATCCTCCGCGAGCTGCGCTGGCTACCTGTCGATCTCCGGGTGCGCTTCAAGGTGCTACTTACCACCCATAAAGCCCTTCATGGTAGTGGATCTGGATACTTGAGAGACCGCCTCCTGCCAATTACCCCCTCGCGACCCATTAGATCACATAGATTAGGCCTCCTCCGAGTTCCATCTGCCAGTCAGTGTCGACTGGCAACTATGTGGAGGAGAGCCTTCTTGGTAGTAGCTCCGACCCTTTGGAACGATCTCCCCGTGGAGATTCGTACCCTCACCACCCTCCAGACCTTCCGCACAGCCCTTAAAATCTGGCTATCCCATCAGGCCTGGGGTTAAAGAATGTAACTCACCCCCACCCGAATAGTATGAATGTTGTGCTCTACTTTTAATTATGTATTGCTCTTATGTGTTATTGTTTGTATCCCCCTCCCCATGAGTTGTGAGCCGCCCTGAGTCCCCCCAGGGAAAAGGGCGGCCTATAAATAAATTTTCAAATACTCAAATACTCAATGTGATTATTCCAGCTAAATTTCTGGAAGTGAGAATGGATAACCTCAAACATATAACTTTGGATATTGTCACATTAAGTTCTTCGAAAAGTAAATGTTTTTGGCAGAATGATAATCACATCACCAATGAAAGCTAATTTAGTGATGGTATTAAATTACATATTATGTTTATTTGCTTAGAAATTGCACTTTACATATAGTTGTTTACCCCCAAAATAAATCGAATGAGAGGTAGGTCAGAATCTACCTATAGTGACCTCAGCATCGTATTTTTCCCCAGTAATGAATGTACCATGTTTATTAAATATAGTCACTTTGATTGCAGTTGAAATTCTTTCTGAATAATATGCTTATAGCAGTGCTAATAAAATAAAATGTTCAACATGACTGAATGGCCATTTCAACACGTATTCTGAGTTTCCAACACAGTTATCTTCAAAGATTTGCCTGCATGTAAATGTGCTCAAGTTTGGCATGAGAATCATACCCAATGGTTATATTTCTAATTTCTCTCTGTGGCGGCCCTGTTTCTTTATTACTGAACTAAAGTTATCCCGCGATCAAAAGATATTTTATGAATGTAGTTGTTGTAAGGGTCATGGTGTGGTTGTGTTGGATTAGAACTGGGAAAATCCAGGTTCAGCTTTGCATTTTGGGGAATTCATTGGTTTACCTTAGAATTCCAGGAGAATTGGAAGAAGTGTTGCTAGTTATACCACCTTGAGCTTGGAATACAAATCTAAGGAATAAATTATAAGGAACATACATTCATCTCTAACTATTAAAAAAAAAATCTGTGAGATTGACCACCGACATAAGCATTGCTCCATTCAAATACTCTGGGTAGAAACAGTAAACATAATACGGAAGGCTGATGTGTAAAATCCTTTTCTTATTCTGAAAGTGTTTTATTCTCGGGAGACTTGCCTTTTGTTTTTGTTTTTTTTAATTACTGGCATCACACTTTAATGGAAGAATACTCTAGAGGAAAAGCAAGAGGAAGCTCAAAAGAATCTAGTATCCATATCTTAGCTCCTTTCCTCCCCTCCCTCTCTCTATTAAGGCTATCACTTTAACAGTTGCCTGAGATACAGAGATACAACAAGCTTTCGCGTAGATGAAATAAGAGCCTGGTTAGTACTGTTGAATTTTCAGGACTAAACTTGCTGCCTTTATTTATAGATTGCTTCCTATGTTTTTAACAGTATTCTACTACACTGCATATGTAATAATGCTGGGACAAAGCCAGCATATTTTAATCCTTCTTGTCATTCAGTGACGCAATCTACCCATCCTAAAGACATCAAGATAGAGATGATCCTCATCCTGAGGAAAGTTGATTGTTCCTCATCTTGAAAAGACATGAAAGATGAAAGCCAGTAATTGATCTTCCTCAACTAATGGCCTCATCTTGAGGAAAGTAACTTCTACATATTCACAGGGCACATGCAGAATGCAGTTTGGTCAGGTGATATCAAATACTATGGCTGTACCACACTGACCCATCATCCACCACTACTTAGTGGGTGCAACAGCTGCTCCTATTGGCAGCGTTCTTTCAAGATAATGTTCTGACAAATGAATGATCAAACCAAATACCCCTTCGAAACCCAGCACAATTTCTACATATAATTTTCATTAAACTATTTTTTAAGAGTATAAAAGCACAACAAATTGTGAAATAAAAAAGTGAAAAGCAGTAGTAGATGGGTGAAAAAAGTGCAGAGAAAGAAATAACAAAGTTTTCCAGTCTTAACAACATTTATCCTTTACCTCCTCTCTCTACGTTTCCAATTCTCTAAGTTTAGTGAGGTTTATCATAGTCTATTCTTTCTAATGGTCAAACCCATAAGTCACATGTTCATTTTTTTTCTTGCTTCCTCAAAAAGTTCATAAAAGTTTCCAGTCACTAATAAGTTTAGTTATTGTCCTTTCTTTAATCAAACAAGTCATTTTTTTTCATCTCTACATTAATTTCAACTTTATTGTATGAGAGAAAATCATATTACCCAAAGCTCAGGTTGTGCTTTTCTAAGTTCTGTGATAGTCTTATTCTTAGCAGAAACCATCTTTTATCCAAATCAGGCAGCTGGCTGCAAAATGAAGCTTCAAAGCTGACAGTTCCAAATCTCCTCATTCCTTTGCATCTTGGTAGGATTTTATATTTAAAGCCCAGCATAATTTCTAACCTAATAGAGTATTATTCTAATACAGTAATAATAATATGCCACTTGACTCTCAGTTATTCTGGGTAATTAACAATTGTTAAAACATTTAAGAAAAAAAAAGAAATACAAAGAAGACACAGGAAAACACAAGAAGAAGAAAAATAGAACAGAGGGCAAAAACTAACTAACTAACCAACCAACCAACCAACCAACCAACCAACCAACCAACCAACCAACCAACCAACCAACCAACCAACCAGAGAGGAATAAAAAGAAAAAAGAGGCCTAGATAAAGAGCCAGGAACCACATCAGCTAAATGTAGCCTTGTTTTAATAAAATTAAATAAAATCTAACTTTCCTTTAGACCCAGCCATTTTCTGGATTCCCCTTCCCCCACCAGATATGCCCCTTATAATTCAACTATGAGCTTAGTCCCCACTCCTCATTTTTTTATATTTTCAGGCAAAAGCCTTAAACTGCATTTAAATATTTTAATGCTGATTGTCTGTCTTTTCTTCCTTCCATTTCTGTCATATGTTCTGTGGGAAGTTATCATCCACCCCTCTCCCAGAAAAATGAAATATCCTAGGAAATATTGAAAAGGCAGAATATTTCTCTGGATGTGAAAAGAAAGAAACTTGCTTTAAAAGACAGAATAGTTGCCTGTAGCTTCCTGCCCATCCACACTTTGTCAATAGGCCATCGAGAAGGCCAGGCTAGCCCACTTTACATAATAAAGACTTCCCCACTGCAGCTGTAGGGGGAAGGGATATTACTCAACTCTCCCCATGGCATCTGAGAACTCATACCTGTATTCAAAACAGCCTAGAGAGTAGCCCCCTGCATGGCCCCATGGGAGTCTGACAACAATCAGAATACATTTCTTACACAGGAACAGGAAACAGAGAGGTGGGACTAAACAGGGTATAAAAAGCCTAGCAAGCCCCTCCCTCAGCCCTTCTCTTCTTCCCCACCAACATTGAAGCATGTGATCCCCTTTTCTGCTCAGGGCTCAAGCCATGTGGCCCAGTCCAACAATAAACCATCTTTCCAAGCAGCCTCCATGTCTCCAGTGTCTTTTCCCCCACTTGGAGCTGAACCTAGAAGGACATTTCTTTCAACAGTTCAAAGTAAATCCAAAATTAAAACTTACAATTCCCAGTAGTGATAGTGAAAATGAACAACTGTGTACGGAACTGTGAAGCCTATATATGGCTCACTAATTAAAAACAAAACAGAACAAAACTAAAAATAAGTCTTCAGCTTGTTTGGGCAAAATAACACCTAGAAGACACTTATTGATATATAAATGTTAGAAAAAGAAAAACAGTGTTTAGTTGCATTCGGGGAGATAAAGTCAAATAAGTGAAGTGGAAATGAACATAAGGTTGTTTGCCTAAGAATGGAAATCCTTCCTTCCTTCCTTCCTTCCTTCCTTCCTTCCTTCCTTCCTTCCTTCTTTCCTTTCTCCCTCACTCCCTCCTCCCTCCCTCCCACCATTTCTATTGCTGAGAATAATAGCAATAGCAATAGCAGTTTGATTTATATACCGCTTCATAGGGCTTTCAGCCCTCTCTAAGTGGTTTACAGAGTCAGCATATTGCCCCCAACTACAATCCGGGTCCTCATTTTACCCACCTCAGAAGGATGGAAGGCTGAGTCAACCCTGAGCCGGTGAGATTTGAACAGTCGAACTGCAGAACTGCAGTCAGCTGAAGTAGCCTGCAGTGCTGCATTTAACCACTGCGCCACCTCGTCTCTAAGCATTGTATGATACAGGGGAAGCAAAAAATGACTGCGATAGAATATTCTTTATAGAACCATGTTTGACATTCTAGTCATGTACAGGAAAAAATAGAGGTAATATGTGTGATAGGCAGAATTATTTTTGTATGGAAAATGTTTTATTGGTATAAATATAGTACAGCCAAGAGTCTTTTAAAAATTGGGTAGAATTTCCGGTGATGCATGTAGAACAATAACTAAAGCATGAGTAAAACCTGTATATTTTTAAAAAAAATGACACAATCTTCAAAAATAACTATGGAGAATTCATTAGAACTCCAGAAAGTATTGTAAATGTAGTGAAACTCTTCATCTCTATCTATCTATCTATCTATCTATCTATCTATCTATCTATCTATCTATCTATCTATCTATCTATCGTTGCATTTGTGCTGATAAATAAATAAATATTTGGGCATACCGGTGGTTGTAAAAGAAATCTAATATATATATATATACATACATTTATAAATATATGGTACAGATGATATATAACGCCAAGACCTTAAAATCACATCTATAGAAACCTAAACCACTTCAAAGGGAAGAAAAGACCATAAGATTATTCTGTAAATATCCCAACTGTCAAAGGGGTTTGGCACCTTCCAGTCTTATATCACACACATATAGTACAGAGATGGTATTCACCAGGTCCTGACCAGTTCTAGAGAACCGGTAGCAGAAATTTTGAGTAGTTCGGAGAAGCGGTAAATACCACCTCTGATTGGCCCCACCCCATCTATTCTCTGCCTCCCGAGTCCCAGCTGATCAGGAGGAAATGGGGATTTTGCAGTATCCTTCCCCTGGAGTGGAGAGGTGGTGTGGGCCTTGCCCACTCTCCTGGCCTTCAGGAAAGCTCTTAAAACCTGGCTATTCCGGCAGGCCTGGGGGCTGTTGACCTTTTTGTTGAGGTCCAGCCCCCATCAGATAGAATGCATGTTGTGATTTTAAATCTGTTGGTTTTTTCTTTTTAATTATTATTTCTTTTCTTCTTTTTGTAAGCCGCCAAGAGTCCTTCGGGATTGGGTGGCCTATAAATTTGATTAATAAAATAAATAAATAATAAATAAATAAATGAATCGATAAATCTAAACCTTTCTTAGAAAGATCTAAATCTTTCTTCCTTTCTTTCTCTTTCTCTCTCTGTGTGAATCTGTGTGTGTGTGTGTTTGTGTGTGTGTGTCTGTCTGTCTGTCTGTCTGTCTGTCTGTCTGTCTGTCAGTGGTGGGTTTCAAAAATTTTGGGAATCTCTTCTCTAGGTGTGGCCTGCTTTCTGGTGGAACCTCTTCTAACCGGCTCGGTAGATTTGACGAACCCGGTTCTACCGAACTGATGCAAACTGGTAGGAACCCACCTCTGCTATCCGGATGTTTTATTAAAGGACAGGATGGGTGAAACTGGGGGAAAAAAATAGAAATACATATAATAAGAACCCAAATGCAAAAGAAGCAGTGCTGGGTTTCGGGTGAGCATAACAATGAATCGATAAATCTAAACCTCACCAGTGATGCTGTGTGTATGGGATGTGGGTTTTGGTCCTCAGATGAATGTGTGCCACTGATTAGGCAGGATTCTTTCTGGTCCTTCGGTTTCCTCTGAATGCTAAAGGAAATGGAGTCTGGCTTCCCAGGATGCACTTGCTTTTTGGAGTGGTGGTTTATGGCTACCTGACACTTAAAGAGCCGGATCAGCTTCCAAACAGTAGATTGGTATTTGGTCCTGGCCACTAGATGGGGCCAAAGAACGAAAACAGTATATACACAAATTATATCTGGAGTCATGAAGCAGAGAAAGGGATTGTATTAGTCTACTGGCTTAATGGTACAGAAGACTGGGAACGCAGCCTTTTGCATTAGATTGTTGCAACGCACTTGTTGAGATCAAGGAACTTGATCAATGCATTTGTTGATAGGGAACCCTCACATCACAGACTCCTGCATGGAATTCTTGGGATGGAAATGAGTGCACATTGCTGGACAACAGAAATGATGCCATCTGGGTTTGGATATTTAAATGGCTTTTGGTGTCTAGTACACTTTTACTTGTCACCCATAAAGCCCTTCATGGTAGTGGATCTGGGTACTTGAGAGACCGCCTACTGCCAATTACCTCCACGCGACCAATTAGATCACATAGATTAGGCCTCCTCCGAATTCCATCTGCCAGTCAATGCCGGCTGGCAACTATGCGGAGGAGAGCCTTCTCGGTAGCAGCTCCGACCCTGTGGAACGATCTCCCCGTGGAGATTCGTACCCTCACCACTCTCCAGACCTTCCGCACAGCCCTTAAAATCTGGCTATCCCGTCAGGCCTGGGGCTAAAGACTGTAACCCACCCGAATGGTATGAAAGTTGTGCTTTTAATTATGTATTGTTTTTACGTGTTACATGTTTGTTTCCCCTCCCCCTTGAGTTGTAAGCCGCCCTGAGTCCCCCCAGGGAAAAGGGCGGCATATAAATAAACTTTTATTATTTATTATTATTATTACTTCTCAAAACCGATATAGTCAAGGATCTTGCTTATTAAGAACAGTGTTTTATCTGCAACAGTTGCTCCAAGCTCTTTTTGCATCCAAAAGAATGTAAACTAGGTCCAAAAACATATTGTGCTGAGCTGGAAAACCAAGCAAAAATGCTAGGAAACTGCATTTTGGTTTAAAATAAAAAAAAAAACTGCTGAAGACATTTGCTGAGAATAACATTTTTCAGTGAACTAGTAGGCAGACTGTTTCCAGCTGTGAAGTATGCATGCAGATGAACAAAAGCCAGAACATCTTATTAGCCACATTGGTTTGCTCAAAGGGTAATAATGTTCTTTCAAAGTCAAACACCATTTCATCCCCAGTTACTAAGGTCTCATATGGTTGGCTCTCTTTAAGATTTGAGAGACAGAAAGTATATTGTGGGAGGGAGGAAGAGGGTCTGTTCTGACATGTTAGTTGATAGATGTGCTTGCTTTGCTGAAAGTTTTCTGAGAGTAAGATCTTGGGTGAGGGACAGAAGGTGGGGAGACAGAGAAAATGTGAAAAAGAACAATCATATTTTGGAAATGACCTGACCTTCACATGTTGACCTGCTCCCCCAATCACTTTCCAGTTTCCTCACAGTGGGTAGAGGCTTCTTATAATGTTCAACTTAGCTAGACTTGTAGTTACAGACCAAAGAAGTTATTGAGTTTTCCATGAGGTGCAGATGGCTGTTGCAGTAGCCTGCCTCTTTAAACCCCAGAAACAGAGATCCCGAGATTGTGGAGCAACCTACACTAAGTTGGATTTCGTAAAGACAATCTTTTTTTTTTTTTTGTTCTTGATTCACATAATATTTTTATTTCCATTTCATTCTATACAATCACATGTTTACTGTGCATAACCGGGGCATGTAACATTGAGTAATAAACACAGCCTTCACTTATATAGAAAATGCCCCCTACAATACAAACCCAATATACCACCTTGGCCCACCATACACCCTCTTTCAACCCCCTCCAACTTTCATTCTTCCTTCTTACATACCCCTCTACTATCTACTTCCCCTCCCCCTCTATCACTCCCTCTCTTCATCCATTCCCTCCCTTCCTTCTCCTCCTCCTCTCTCTCACCCTCTCCACCCTCCTTCTTCTTTCGCTCAACTCCTCCCTTCGGTGTACTTCTATTGCCTTCCAATATAAAGACAATCTCCTTTGTCTGATTGCCTACAGTAGCTCTAGACCCAGAAAAAGAGCGTAATACCAACGACCATCTTATGAGGTGGTCTGAATTTCCTTTTAAGAGTTCAGGAATGCATTGAACCCACACATCCATAAAGCAGTTATGAGAAACTGTGGATATGAGTTTCCTACCTTCCTTCTGTGAACTTCTGGAGCCTCTAACCCTACTCCTTAAGAATATCAGGTGGCCATGCGCCCGTCCTTCTTATTTCTTCTTTTCCTGATCAATTATTTGTTTTTGTACACAGGCTGGCTTGTCATCCCCCTCTCTCTTATTCTTCCTTGCTCTTTCTTCCCCAACTTCCAACCACAATACTGGGACCTTGATTTACCTCTTAGCTGGAGTTGGCAAAAGATTTCATGACACAGCTCAACTCGATAGAATCTTCACTGCGGACAAGAATAAAGTCCCAGACGAAATATTTGATTGCCCACTGCAGCGTAGACATATCTGAGAGTTATGTTGCGAGACTCTCCTTTAAATTTCAGGCTTCTGCCCTTCCGAATTTCCAATACGAAGCTTGTTGCTGACAAATGTTTTCATCAGAGTTCTTTCCAACGTAAAAATACTGCTTGCTACCGGTCTTGCATCGGTCTTTCTTAAGGAACGGATTTATTTATTATATACCGGGGGGTTTTCAGTATCTTTCTCCCACTTCTAATTCTTAAAGCATATGGACCAGAGCTATCATGTTCCCTGCCCAGAATTTGGTGTTGTTGTTTTTTTTCTTTTTCTTTTTAAGTTAAAGAAAGGTGTTTCTGCAAAACACATATGGACTTTATTCTGTTCCATAAAATAATGTTTGTATTGTTCTTAGCTGCTCTCTTAGTTCTGCTGTATCTGTATCCCCCTTCCCCGGTTCGAGTTGTGAGCCGCCCTGAGTCCCCTTCGGGGGAAAAGGGCGGCATATAAATATAATAAACTGAACTGAACTGAACTGCTTAAATGGTATTTCCTTATTGAATCATCCTTTCCAGTGGTCAGTGTATGTACGCCATGCTGCCATTTCCCATTGCCTTTTACTTGAATACTCACACAGGAGACAATAAGGACCAATGGCATGGTGTCATTACATAAAACTGAAATCTGCATTGATAACAGGACAAAGCATGGATCATTTTCATATTTTCATTGCTTAATATAGATGCTGCTGGACTTCACTGAATGCCTTATGGAATTTGTGTGTGTGTGTGTGTGTGTGTGTGCTTGTTTCTATTCCTTCAACACTGTTTTTGTTTTTAATAAATAGATAAAAAATATTTCCCCACTGAATGCTATTTTCCCAGTGAGTCCTACTTTATCCTCCATTACTATTTCCAACAAACATGCCTTTCATTGTGTTGTTCCTGCTGACTGAGGATATTGGCTGGGCAATTCTGTAAGTTGAGGTCCAGGCATCTTAACAGTTGCTAAGCTTGAAAAAACTGCATTAAAGTATATCCCGTAAACTACTTCCAGCATCTCCCCACTAGCTGGAGATTTCAGCTATCCATATTAAGCTTTTTCATCACCTTCCATGTTCTTGGTGGCAACTAATAAAACAGTTTTTTTTAAAAAAAAAATCATTCATCAAATGTGCAAGAGAAGGAGAGTGGATAGGAAGAGAAAGAGAGAGAGCAGGAGTAGGGAAGAGGTAAGGGAAGAAGGAAAGGGAAAGAGAGGAGGAAGGAAGTAGGGAAGGGAGGGAAGAAGGAAGGGAAGGGAGAGGAGGGTGGAAGGGAGAAAAAGAGAAGGAGAGATAGTAGGAAAGGAAGAGGAAGAGTGGCGGAGAGGTAAGGGAAGAAGAAAGAGGTAAGGAGAGGAGGGTGGACGGGAGGGAAAGAGAAGCAGAGGAGGGTGGAAGGGAGAGAAAGAGAAGGAGAGATAGTAGGAAAGGAAGAGGAAGAGTGGAGGAGAGGTAAGGGAAGAAGAAAGAGGTAAGGAGAGGAGGATGGAAGGGAGAGAAAGAGAAGGAGAGAGGGTAGGAAGGGGAAGAGAGATGGTAGGGTAGGGGAGAGGTAAGGGAACAAAGAAGGGGAAGGAGAGGAGGAAGGAAGGAAGTAGAGAAGGAGGGGAGGGAGAAAAGAAAGAGAAAATAAGGTGGTGTTACAACAGGTGCTAGAGATGGCAAACAAAGCAACTCAAACTGTATATTATAATCTTTTAAATGGAATAACAAAAGTATAAGAATGGCAAAGAAAAAGAATAACTATGTGAATGTACACCTATTTAAGGGAATAAATGACAGTAAGAATATAAAGCACAATATAAGTAAACAATATTTTGTTATAAATAGCTAAGTATAAATAAATATAGAATAGCACATAAAAATGGATAACGATTAAGGGGACCATGAATGCAAGATAGAAATGTATAGAAGGGAAAACACTAACTGTAAAGAAACCGATACGGAACTGCTGTATGATATATGATGGAACTTCTTGTTCCTATGTTGTTTTGAGTCATGTGTTTCTTTTTGTTGATGTGTTTATGTGTTGAAAATAAAAATTAAAAAAAAAAATAGTTGCCCATATCACAAAAAGTGATCTGGGCAGTGTATAACAATCAAATAAAACAACAAATATAAAAATCCACATTAAAAGGTAAATATCATACAAATATATAAATGTATGAATCCTATATAGGGAGCCGAGGTGGCGCAGTGGTTAGAGTGCAGCACTGCAGGCTACTTCAGCTGACTGCAGTTCTGCAGTTCGGCTGTTCAAATCTCACCGGCTCAGGGTTGACTCAGCCTTCCATCCTTCCTAGGTGGGTAAAATGAGGACCCGGATTGTTGTTGGGGGCAATATGCTGACTCTGTAAACTGCTTAGAGAGGGCTGAAAGCCCTATGAAGCGGTATATAAGTCTAACTGATATTGCTATTGCTATAGAAAAGAAAGATAAAATGGCTCCCTGGGCAATGGAACCATTCATGCATGGCTTCAATTTCTGGACAGACAACAGTTGAATC
The DNA here is from genome assembly GCF_051295495.1 of Thamnophis sirtalis. NCBI lineage: Eukaryota > Metazoa > Chordata > Lepidosauria > Squamata > Natricidae > Thamnophis > Thamnophis sirtalis. Next base: position 83,609,472 of record NW_028261388.1, read on the forward strand.
TTGGTACTCCTCTGCTTTGAAACTCATCAAATTTGGCACTCAATGCATTTTGATGCAAACATTTGGTTGCATCATTTGGTACTCATCGTTTATTTGGTACTCAACACAGAAGTTACAACTTGTTGGTGTCAGGTTCCTTTTGGCTCACTAAGTTATTCTTTAGGGGAATAATTTGTTTGGTGTTCATCATTTTTGGTACTCCTGGAACCAATTAACAATGAGAACTGAGGTACCACTCTTTTACAAAAAGAAAACTCTACTACAATAGTATCATGCTGAGAGGAAAAAAAATACTGGTTTTCTTTTGTCTTATGTTATCCTAATATACTGCAACAGCCTGTAGAAGGGGAAAAAGAATTTAGATGAGTACTGATTGTAAGTAAATATGGAAAAAATGATCTGCTTAGCTTATTAATAAGATCAATGCCTGGACTGCATAAACATTGCATTATATTTCCTGCCTAAATCTTGGGAGAATTCTAATGGATCTTTTGTAGCTATAGTACCGATTCCTAGCAATTAAATAAATTCCTTATACCTTTGTGATTTTTGTAATTAGATACTTTCCTATATTCAGTTGGACTAAGGCTTGTTTTGATTTCGTTTCTGTTTTGTTTGCTCTGCGTATTGTTGGATATGTTTTCTTCGCTGTGTTATATATTACTATTTTAATTAATAGTACTATTTTAATTAAATCTTTCCATTCCTGTAGTTAGGTTTTGGGGGGGGGGGGAAACAATTGCTATCAAGCCCAAATCCAGGGATTCAAACTGGAGATATTTTCATGAAATGAAGGTTTAAAAAGCAGTAAACAAGTTGTGTAAAAAAAAAATCACTCTTATGCCCCTCATGTTAGCATACAGCCCAACTTTCAGGAATGAAGACTTCTCCCCCCTCCCCCCCACCCTCTTAGCAATTAACTTACTTTGTGAAAAAGGTGGAGAAAAGTTTACATTTTTTCAGAGGAGGTAAGACATTTCATAAGCAGAGGAGCAAGAGTTGGCCTGATTCAGAGGCATCTGTTGAACCCAGAACTTTCATCAAAATGACAACTTTAAACTTTAATAGGATTTGTATGCCGCCCACTCCCTAGGGACTCTGGGCGGCTCACAACAAAAAGCATATTGTGCTATGATGCTACATAATAGCTGAATTATTAGAAAATAGAATAACAGAGTTGGAAGGGACTTTGAAGGTATTCTAATGCAATTCCTTGTCTGAGCAGGAGACCCTATATCATTTCAGATAAATGGTTATCCAGTCTCTTCTTAAACGCCTACAGTGAAGCCTTGCCCATATAATCCAGTAGGCACTTCTCACAGTGGTAAAAGGAAGCTTCAGAGAAAATGGATACCATATCATGTCTGCTATTACACTTAATATGAAAAAACAAATAAATAGTAAGTAAAATGTTAGGATTCTCTTACAGCCCAGAATTGCAATAGCAATAGCAATAGCAGTTAGACTTATATACCGCTTCATAAGGCTTTCAGCCCTCTCTAAGTGGTTTACAGAGTCAGCATATTGCCCCCACAGTCTGGGTCCTCATTTCACCCAGATAGATAGATAGATGATAGATAGATAGATAGATAGATAGATAGATAGATAGATAGATAGATAGATAGATAGATAGATAGATAGCAATAGCAGTTAGACTTATATACCGCTTCATAGGGCTTTCAGCCCTCTCTAAGCGGTTTACAGAGTCAGCATATCTCCCCCACTGTCTGGGTCCTCATTTCACCCACCTCGGAAGGATGGAAGGCTGAGTCAACCTTGAGCCGGTGAGATTAGAACCGCTGAACTGCAGATAACAGTCAGCTGAAGTGGCCTGCAGTACGGCACCCTAACCACTGCGCCACCTCGGCTCCTCCTTATCTTGGCAGAAAATCAAGAACTTGAAGCACATTTTTTCCCCCCAGTCTTATTTGGAAACATGGAGAGACCTCTGAACCTGGAATTTCAACATTCAAATCATGGTTCTGGTTTCTGACTTACTATTTTCCCCCAGTTCTTTTCAATTAATTTCACATACACTCCAATGTGTTTTTTTTAAAAAAATTGGGAATAGCTCAATGATAGAATATATGCCACCATTATCAAGAAGCCCCCCCCCCAAATGATTTCCACCTGAAATCTTGGGAGTTCTGATGCCAAGCAATGCAGGCAATTCTTACACAGGTGAGGTGGCGCAGTGGTTAGAGTGCAGTACTGCAGCCACTTCAGCTGACTGCTAAGCTGCAGTTCGGCGGTTCAAATCTCACCGGCTCAAGGTTGACTCAGCCTTCCATCCTTCCGAGGTGGGTGAAATGAGGACCTGGATTGTTGGGGGCAATATGCTGACTCTGTAAACCGCTTAGAGAGGGCTGAAAGCCCTATGAAGCGGTATATAAGTCTAACTGCTATTGCTATTGCTATAAACCAACAATCTAAAACTTTATAAGCCATTTTAAAATTGATTGTGTACAAGTTGACTTTTTTTTCTCTACCAGAAAAAGAAAGGAGCATTTATAGCTTTGTGTTTAGATTTTTTTAAAAAAAGATAAAGGAAAAGAGGGAATAATATAAAAAAAGTGTCCTATTAATTTTTGCTGCAAAGGAACAGACTGTTCAAAACTTTCACTGAATGTTTCAGAAAGATAAAGAGAAATAGTTTAGACAAAGCTTCATGTGGAAGTCCATGTTTTAACCTATACATTCTGGAGAGCCTAGATTTTTTTTAAAAAAATATGTTGAATGAAGAAACAGTGCCATCAAAAAAATGGGTGGTGGAGGAGATCTCAAAAATTTGTTTTTATCTTCTGGCCTTTTATCCTGTGACTCAGCTACAATTGTTGAACAGATGCTTCCAAATATACCTCTCCCTTTAATCAATCTTTTTCTTTCTTGTGATGTTTCCCTTGAGACATCCTTGATATTTTCATACAAAGCTTCCCCTCAAAGGAAGGGTGGAGGAATCTTGTAAACAGTGATCTGCATTTACTGAAATCAAGGCAAGTAAAACAATATAAGAGAAATGAACATTTTTGCCCATTATCATTATCCTCTCAAAGCTTAGCTTTTTTAGAAGCCGCATTTTCTATCTCTGGTGGCTTTTTCTTTTCTTTTTTAGTTTTTAGTTACAGAATTGAAAAGTCCTTGAAAGTCCTTTATTTGAATAATGAAGAAGCAAAGCAGTTATTTTCATAGCAAATTTAAGATACTCAGCTTTATACCTTGTGATCTTGAAGGAAATGAGACTTGAACATTTCTATTGGATATAGATTATTATTGGATATAACCACCCGTCTATTGTCAATCTATCTGAGGGAGGACTCTGTAAGGGGTAATGCAAAAAATACTTATCTCACACAATGAAACATCTGCACAATCTACACCCACACAGTAATTTTGTCTAAGGTAAACCCCTGCTCAGGTCAAGCTGAACTCTTTGTGAAAGTATGGAAATCTGCATGCAATTTTCTTGGCGTGGTCAATTTTGGAGACTGATGTTTTGATGTTCCATGCATATCTCCTGTACAAACAAAACCAGGTCCATTCCTGCTTTCTGAGATCAGTCAAGGTCCAATAGATACTATCACATCACTGGGCCGAAAGTTGTCTAGCTTGGTTTTAAATAGTGCTTACTATATTTATGTGAAATAATCCACTTTCAAAATAACATTAAAACATGATAGATGTTCTCTGACTAATAATTGTAATTTGTAATTTAATAAATTTATATGCAGCCCAATCCCGTAGCTTACAAATACAGGAAATAAAATAAAAATCTAAAATATAGGGAAAAGAGAAAAACAGATTTAAAAACAACACACCATGCACTCAAGCCTAGATGGGACTGGACCTCATTTATGGGGTCAACAGCCCCAGGCCTGCCAGAACAACCAGGTTTTAGTGGGTTTTCGGAAGGCCGAGAGAGTGGGAAGGGTCCGGATCTCTGCGGGTAGATCGTTCCACAGGGCTGGAGCAGCTACAGAGAAAGCCCTCCCTGGGGGGTCGCCAGCCGGCATTGCCCGCTCGATGGTACCCGGAGGAGGCCCAGCCTATAAGATCTTATCGGCTGTTGGGAGGTATGTGGCAGGAGGCGGTCTCGCAGATATACTGGATTTTTACAGTTAACTTACAGTAGCATCCAGCACTGAGACAACTAAGAATCCATGTGTGATAGGGAAATCTTAAATTAGATGAATAGTGGATTGCCTCTACTCAAAAGCAAAGAATGTTATAAATTACTGCAAGTTATTAAATGGCAAATCCTATCATACAGATTCTAGCTCATTGCAAACACTTCCCGTTGGTCATTTCTGTTTCACAGGAATTCTGAGGTCTATTTCTTTATTTGTCTCCCATAAAGACAGTTTCCTTATCAGATGAATATAGCCTTTGTCCTACAAATGCATAGTAAATGATATATAGCACCAGAAAAGATTATGACAAGATTAAGTAAACTAACCACTTACACTGGATTTTTACAGTTATCTTACAGTAGCATCCAGCACTGAGACAACTAAGAATCTTGCTGTACAATTACCTGTTTCTAGTTTTCTCTTTGAATGTGTTCTTTTTCAGAGTTGATTCAGTTATTGATCCATTTCTGATTGTGTATAAAAAAAAGGAAAGCATATAAAAACAATACTTTCCCCATCTACTCTGAAAAACTAGCTCAGCTTGATGCTCTCTGCTTCCTCTACTACTCTCCAAGAATTCCTCGCCAGTCTGGTCATTTAATAAATTATATCTGAAATCTATCAGGTTGTGAAACACTAGGAATAGTATTCTATTGTACCTTAAAGAAGAAAAAGTGTCACTGACAGATAAGTTGCCTATTGACACTGAAAATACATGTCAGACCCTGAAGAATCTTTTAGGATTACATTGTGTAAAGTAAGCCACTATTTTTAACACACACAGGGAAGTTATCATCTATTAAAATAGACAATGTATTTCCTTTGCCTTAATCGTCCAGAATCTTTGCAGCAGCTTGCCTGGATTTCTTATTTAGTTCTTAGGATATTTTATACACTTATAATCTGTTTCTTTGTGAGCACGCATCTCTCAAGAGCCGAGGTGGTGCAGTGGTTAGAGTGCAGTACTGCAGCCACTTCAGCTGACTGCTAAGCTGCAGTTCGGCGGTTCAAATCTCACCGGCTCAAGGTTGACTCAGCTTTCCATCTTTCCGAGGTGGGTGAAATGAGGACCCAGACTGTTGGGGGCGATATGCTGACTCTGTAAACCGCTTAGAGGGGGCTGAAAGCCCCATGAAGCGGTATATAAGTCTAACTGCTATTGCTACTGCTCTCTGTAGTATTTGTCTGCTTATTATTCACTTCCAGATGTAAATGTCCATTCAGTGTTAATCAGCCGTTGATTCTTCCTATGATTAGGTCTAGAAACAGTCTAGGTCAGGGGTTTCAAACTCCCAATGTCACAGCAGCATCACGCGATGTATCTGGATATTTTTCCCTTCGCTAAACTGGGCGTGGGCAGCATGTGACGCACCTGTCCCGCAGGCTGTGAGTTTGACAGCCCTTGTCTAAGTCTTGAGGCATCTCCTCTGTGTTCAACAATCACAACAGGAAGGTACAGCACATCCCTGTTACTAATACTAAGAAATAAGCTGCCAGACCAAAAGAAAAGGAAACCAATGAATAAATCCTATTACGTTTTCCCCAGTACTTTCCAATACAGAGAGAAGTAAATATAAATCCAGTAGCACTATTGGGAATATCAAGCAAATTTGGAAAAGCGTGAATAGTGTCAGAATCTTGCTGAGATTTCCAAGTGCAAATTTCTTCATAAAGCGTCTCTCAGTGGGAAGATGTTAGTGATGATATTCTTTTAACTCAGAAAGTTTATAAACTTTATTAATCTGCTTCCCTGAGCCGAGAGGTAAGGAAGGGGATGGAATTTTGAGAAGCCACAGTTACAGAAGGTAACATAAAATGGTGGTGGTGAGACCCCTCCTGAAGAAACCATCTTTGGACCCAGCCGTACTTAACAACTACCGTCCAGTCTCCAACCTCCCCTTTATTGGGAAGGTTGTTGAGAAGGTGGTGGCCTACCAGCTCCAGCGGTCCTTGGAGGAAGCCGACTACCTGGACCCCTTCCAGTCCGGCTTCAGACCTGGTTACAGCACAGAAACCGCTTTGGTCGCATTGACCGATGATCTCTGGAGAGCCAGGGATGGAGGCCACGCCTCCATCTTGGTTCTCCTTGACCTCTCGGCGGCTTTCGATACCATCGACCATGGTATCCTTCTGCGACGACTGCGGGAGATAGGGGTGGGCGGCACTGTTTTGCAGTGGTTCTCCTCCTACCTCTCGGACAGGTCGCAGTCGGTGTTGGTCGGGGGACAGAGATCGACCATGAGGCCCCTAACATATGGGGTGCCGCAGGGGTCGGTCCTGTCCCCCGTACTATTTAACATCTACATGAAACCGCTGGGCGAGATCATTCGGAGGCACGGGATAAGATACCACCAATATGCGGACGATACGCAGCTGTATCTGTCCGCCCCGTGCCAACTCAATGAAGCGGTGGACGTGATGAACCAGGGTCTCGAGGCCGTCAGGGACTGGATGAGGGCTAACAAGCTTGTACTCAACCCAGAAAAGACCGAGTGGCTGTTGTGTTTCCCTCCCAAAAATTTGGTTAGTGTTCCATCGCTCAGGCTGGGGGGCCAAATTTTACACCCCTCAGACAGGGTTCGCAACTTGGGAGTCCTCCTGGATCCACAGCTGACCTTTGATTACCACCTGTCGGCTGTGACCAGGGGGGCATTTGCCCAGGTTCGCCTGGTGCACCAGTTGCGACCCTACCTGAATCGGGAGGCTCTCACAACAGTCACTCGCACCCTCGTGACCTCTAGGCTGGAATACTGCAACGTGCTCTACATGGGGCTGCCCTTGAAGAGCATCCGGCGGCTTCAGCTAGTCCAGAATGCGGCCGCGCAAGTGATTGTGGGTGCACCTCGGTTCACCCACATAACACCTATCCTCCGCGAGCTGCACTGGCTACCTGTTGATCTCCATGTGCGCTTCAAGGTGCTTCTTACTACCTACAAAGCCCTTCATGGTAGTGGATCTGCGTACTTGGGAGACCGCCTCCTGCCAATCACCTCCTCTCGACCCATAAGATCTCACAGATTAGGCCTCCTCCGAGTGCCATCTGCCAGCCAGTGCTGGCTGGCAACTACGCGGAGGAGAGCCTTTTCAGTAGCAGCTCCCACCCTCTGGAACGATCTCCTCATGGAGATTCATACCCTCACCACCCTTCAGACCTTCCGCACAGCCCTCAAGATCTGGCTATCCCGCCAGGCCTGGGGGTAAAGACCATAATCCGCCCCCACCCGAATGTTGTATGAATGTTGCTTGATTTTAATTATACATTGTGTTTTTATGTTATTGTATGTCTTCCCCCTCCCATACAAGTTGTTAGCTGCCCTGAGTCCCCTCAGGGAAAAGGGTGGCCTATAAATAAACTCAACTACAACTACAACTACAACATAAATATGGAAACCTGTCAGCCTATCATTCTGAATCTGAAGCAGGTAAGAATGGAAGCCAAAGTCATATTTTGATTGTAAGCAAGAAAGTATAATCCAATTAGTCCTATTTGGCAGGTGAAATATCCTGATCAGAACAGAATGGTGACATAGTTTCAATATTTTTCCCCCTTACCTGCTAGCACCATGCAAAGTATTATAGAAACACTAAGAAACTAACTTTGACACCTGGGAGCAGATGAAAGTGTATATATATATATACACTTATATATACAATCTGCTCTTCAAATGTCAGTGATTCACATAGCACAAACACAACCGTAGCAATATCATTCAACTATCACCAATCTCCTCTACATCCTAAGAGCTGGATAGTATTTGAGATAGATATATATATATATATATATATATATATATATATATATGTATGTATGTATGTATGTATGTATGTATGTATGTATGTATGTATGTATGTATGTATGTGTGTATATATATATATATATATATATATATATATATATATATATATATATATATATATATATATATATATATATATATATATATATATATATATATATATATATATATATATATATATATATATCAAATACTATCCAGCTCTTAGGATGTAGAGGAGATTGGTGATAGTTGAATGATATTGCTACGGTTGTGTTTGTGCTATGTGAATCACTGACATTTGAAGAGCAGATTGGCTGAAAATACAGACCTCATAGATGTTAGTGAAGAGATCTTGATACAGATGCTAGAAAATAAAAAAAACAGTTTCCTATCTAGGCTAAAGTCATTGATATATCATTCTGCATTGATTATACTTAAGATATTTTTAATTTTTTATGTTATCCAAGTCTCTAAAGTTGAGAAGGATATAAACTGGGTACATAAATATCTACCAGCTAACCCTCAGTCTGATACTCATCATTTCAACAGTGAATTTAACAATTCACTGACCTACTGACTTACTGGTTATAACCAGCAAGGGCATGGAAATTGTATGGAAATTATAACTCAGAAATATCAGGAGAACCACTGTTCCCTGTCTCTTTTAGGGAAGGAAACCTTATTCTTTCAGTTGATTACAGATTCTCCTTGCTAAAATGAGTTGTACTGAGCTATTATTTTCAACAGAGGTGTTACAGAATGGAAAGGGAAGTTAACATGAGGATTGTATTCTCTTCCAGTTGATCTTAAATGGAATTCTATTTGATGAGACAATTAACAACTGTGTGACTGTTTTTTTTAAAATCACAGAGAACGTATTTCAGCTTTCATTATGCAAATTACAAAATCATTTCTCTAGTCATATAAATTTCCAGGTCACCATCAATCTACATCAAACATTCTTAGTACACTTGAGTACTGCTTCTGTGTGTGTGTGTTTTGAAATCAGACTACTGTTAGTAATAACTGTAGGGCACTATAGCAACATCAATATGAATATTGAAAATTAAAAAACATACTAACCATGTTTCATATCTATATGATCTCAGCTTTTATTTTCTTACACAAAATCTACAGAGCAAGTGAGATGCCACTGTGAAGGGAAGATGTTTCTCAGGCTAAAGTCACAACCTCGTCTAGTTCTATGGAGAAAAAAAATGCAAATAATGTAGAAATTCTATAGTAACCTAAGGAGGAGGGGATAAGGCAGGGACGAAATGCTACCGGTTTGGAATGGTTCACCCGAACCAGTAGTAAAAATGCTACTGGTTCTCTCAAACGGTTAGTAAAAAAATGAAACTGGTTCAGGTGAACCAGTTTTTCCAATGATCAGCTGTGATGCGTGATTTAGATTAGCTAGAAAGCAGGATTTCCTGCTTTCTAGCTAATCTAAATCACGTGGCACAGTAATTTAGATTAACCCCCCCCCCTCGCTGTTCATTTACCTTTACAGGCACTCAGTATCAGGCTCTGCCTACCCACCCAGACGTCATATAGCAATAGCAATAGCAATAGCGGTTAGACTTATATACCGCTTCATAGGGCTTTCAGCCCTCTCTAAGCGGTTTACAGAGTCAGCATATCGCCCCAACAATCTGGGTCCTCATTTCACCCACCTCGGAAGGATGGAGGCTGAGTCAACCTTGAGCCGGTGAGATTAGAACCACTGAACTGCAGATAACAGTCAGCTGAAGTGGCCTGCACCCTAACCACTGCGCCACCTTGGCTCTTTCACCTTGGCTCTTTCATCACGTCCGTTTTTGATGCTCTGTGCATGCACTTTGTGCATGCGCTCTGCACATGCGTGGGAGGTCATGTGCACACTCACATAGCTACCAAACCAATAGCAAAGGTAAGTGGATTTCACCCCTGGTATAAGGAATGTAAATATAGAATTGGATTAGTTGGAAGAAAATGCAGGAACGTAGTGCATGGTTTTTGAATCTATTTCTATAGATAGAATAGAATATGATACGATATTAGATTTAACAGCTTCACTTGCTAAATAGTGGGTAGTTGCCATCCAGAGACAAGAACCCCTATAGCAGGGGTGTCAAACTCATGGGGTCATGTTGTCATCACATGATGTATTGCGACCTTTTGCCCCTTCACTAAAATGGGGGTAGGGTTGGCCAGTGTGTGACGCATTAGGCCCATAGACCACAAGTTTATAGCAATAGCAATAGCAGTTAGACTTAGATACCACTTCATACAGCGTTCAGCCCTCTCTAAGCGGTTTACAGAGTCAGCATATCGCCCCCAACAATCTGGGTCCTCATTTCACCCACCTCGGAAGGATGGAAGGCTGAGTCAACCTTGAGCCGGTGAGATTTGAACCGCCGAACAGCAGATAGCAGTCAGCTGAAGTGGCCTGCAGTACTGCACTCTAACCACTGCGCCACCTCGGCTCTATACAACTCTATTCGACAACTCTGCCCTACAGTATCCATCATTGTACTGATATACATGCAAAGCAGTTATATAACATACAACGATGAATGGTAGGATTTGACTGAGAGTAAGAAGATACCCAATTTCCTGTGGGATATAAAGATATGATGATTTTTTTGATGGGGAGGGGGGCTTTGAACGTACCTTCTGAGAATTCTGGAGGTTAATTTCCCAATATATTTGAGAAACTTTCAGTTGGGGAAGGCTGGAAGTTGCTAACTGCATTGGTGCAGATGACAAAACTTTAAATTATGAATGAGGGAACTCTTTGCATTCCTGAGCAATGGGACTCACCAACATTGCAAACTCAATTATTACACGTATGAATATTTTATATATTAAATTTCATAAGTTCTTCCCGAGTACAGCAAGCAGCCGAATTAAATTTTGATTTATAATTAAAAAAACGTATCAATCAGTTCACGACAGACACTTCTTTATGATATTATTCGATCCTTTGACCCTCATTTAACGAAGTCTGAGGTAATCTGTCAGTTCCACGCAAGAAACAATTGTTTGTCATGGCATAGTGAACATTGATAACCCATCAGCCACAGCATAATGATTTATTACATTCATGATATATGTATTACACCAGAAAACAGCAGATACACAATGGTGCATTTAGCCTCCCATTAAATAGATTTGACATTTAAATAGCTCAGCATTTTAGGTGCCTGGATGAATTTATCTCCACCTCTGTTTTCAATAATTAGATGAAGAAGGAATGAATGAATGAATGAATGAATGAATGAAGGAAGGAAGGAAGGAAGGAAGGAAGGAAGGAAGGAAGGAAGGAAGGAAGGAAGGAAGGAAGGAAGGAAGGATGGATATTGCTTTACAGGTATCTTTGCATAATTTATCATTCTTGTCTCCTGTTTTTGTAACTGATAAGCAAAGCCCATTATTATCAGTTGTAAACTGAGTATAGTTGATGGCTATATTTAAATTCACCAATACTTGAGAAAGGTTCTATTACTTTAGATGGAGATACGTACATTTGGTTCTTAGATTAATTATTATTATTATTATTATTTATTAGTTTTGTATGCCTCCCACTCTCGGAAGATTCCGGGAGTCTTACAATAAAAAGGGAGGGGGGATATAAAAAATAAATAAACAGTTTAAAATTGCAACAACATTCATAACTTAGAATGGGGCTGGACAATTCAACAGCCCCAGGCCTGCCGGAACAGCCAGGTCTTCGTCACTTTACGGAAGGCCAGAAGGGCCTTGAAACCTACGATGCTATTTTATACATGTCAAATTAGAATTGAATCCCATTGAATCATCCCTTCCCCAATTCCAAATGCTAGAATAAAACAGAGCCAATTTGGTATAAGAACACACGGACAAAGCTTCTCCTTCATCTTCCCATTTTCTTTTTTAGAGAACTGCTTTCTGTATTTTTTGGGACACGCTGTCTCTGATTTTTTTACAGATCTCAAGAACAAAGTTTTCATAGTCAGAGCATTTTTTTTCCAACTACAGATGGAATGGCAAATAGTGCTAGCAGGAGGTCTGAAGCATTTCTTCCTAAGCATTTTCTAAATATACCAATTAACTCCCATAAAAAAAAAATGAATCCAGCATCTTTTTTTCATAACGTATAGAAGTGACTAAAATTATAAGCATCGAGGACTCATGGACTACAGTTAACCACTTTGTATCAAATAGTAATACTGTGGCAGTGGTGGGATTCAGCCAGTTCGCACCTATTCGGGAGAACCGGTTGGTAACTTTCTAAGTAGTTCAGAGAACCAGTTATTGGAAGAAATCTCCTTTTGTTTTCCCCCACTTTACAGGGCTAATCCTGTAAGGAAGGCAGGAAGGAAACATTCTGGTGTTGTTTCTAGCCTAATCTTTATTGCCCTGCTTGCAGAAACTGCCTCTCCGGTTAACCCTTATTACATTATAACAGCTAAGGCGAAGCGCCCATTGACCTGAGTGACCTTTAATTGGCCACACCCACCCAGTCACATGACCACTGAGCCCCACCTATCCAGATGGTCATTAGGGCAGAGAACCAGTTGTTAAATTATTTGAATCTCACCAGTGTACTATGGGCTCATTTCGAAAGCTTGATATTATATTACAGTAGAACGGCACGATGTGGTAAAAACTAACATTTTAAATTAAAAAGACCATCTTTCTTGGCCAACAAATCTCTGGCAGTTCTGATTCAGAGAAATTATGTTTGTGTGTTCATGTGCATGTATCTATATATTCCAAAAAAAAATTAGGGATCTCAATTATCTCAATTAAGAGGAACAGCAGAAAACAAAGAGAATTAATCCTCCCATTTAGCTTCTGTTGTGCAATGATAGTTAACAAATACTTTGTTCTTTTTCAGGCAAACATCCTCTTATACACATCTTAATTACTACTGAATCCAATGGCATTTGCTACTGAAAGAGAAGGAAGCTAAATAATGACCAGCAGCTGACTATAATTCTACATATACTATAGTCTTATACCATATTTGAAGTTTGGGTTTCTCTTAACAAAAGGGTGTTTAATACATTAGGTCTTGCCCGGCTTGTTAATAAGGAGAGTTTTTTTTAAATAGAAACTCTTGATAATTGTTTATTCTGACCGGAATCTTATTATCCTGGTCTGACCCCCTCTTCTCCGCTCGTTCAAAGACGACAGTCAGACAGACTTAAAAGGAAATAACTTTATCAGTCCTCGGCTCAGACTGGCTTCCGAGCCCAAAATGAACATAAATAAAGTCTCTGGCAAGAAGATAACAGAATGCAAAGCAAAGATCTCTTACGGCCAAACCAGGTTTTCAAGAAGCAAAATCACTTCTCCAAGTGTCTCACAAACTCAAACAGGATCGGAACTGAATTCTCCATAAACGAACGACAAACGTTGACTTCTGCAACCAGGGCGTGGCACCATCAGTCCTTTTATCTCCAGAAGATCACGCTAACGAGCCCCAGCTGCATTGTTATTCCTGCATCCCGACTCAACTCACAGCAACTTCTGCTGAGTCACAACATATCCTGGCCACTTTTGTGAATTATTTAATCTTGACTTGATTTTAACTATGGGTTTGATCATTTTTATATGCAATGCTAATCTACTGTTACTTTGAGCTTTTTACTCAATTTTATATAACTTAGAAATTCCGTTTCCATCTTCTTGTTGCTTTCATGTTTCTTTTGAAGGAAGGAAAGAAGGAAGGAAGGAAGGAAGGAAGGAAGGAAGGAAGGAAGGAAGGAAGGAAGGAAGGAAGGAAGGAAGGAAATTGAGAAGTGGAGAGGAGGAGGAGAAATACTGAACTATTTCTACATTGGAGCTGATAGTTTGAATTGGATCTAAAAAGAAATAAGACAGGGTCTTATTTTCTTTTGACCCCCGGAATAAGCACTTGGCCTTATTTTGAGGGAGGTCTTATTATTTTTGAGGTGCAGAGAGGTGGTGAGCATAGTCAACTCATAGCTGCTGTTGTGTTGCAATATTTTTGGGGAAGGCTTATTGTCTGGGAAGAGATTATTATCAGGGAAGCTGTGTGTGTGTGTGCGTGTGTGCATGTGTGTGTGTAATATTTGTATAGGTACTGCATACACACACACACACATGTGTATGTATGTGTATGTATTTATGTATGTATGTATGTGTATATATATATATATATATGGTATGACAAAATGGGGAAAAAAATAAACCTCTTCTACGAAAAAGAGACAACTGTTTTGAAAATTAGAAATGAAATTTTAGCTCAGTATTTAGAAGATACACCTATAAATTAGAAGAGGGCTTTCAAATTTAGCTCCATGAAATCCTAGGGTTCTGTGGGAGACTAGAGGTAAAATAGGTTCATTTCAACGCAACCCATTTTTTATCATTAAAGCTTGATCTAAAAGATGTTGTTACTGTAACTTTACAGCAAAGGAAGCTTGACAACTCATGGTTTGTCCTCCTTGTCTGTATTACCTTGAAGGGTTTGTGTGAATGTCCTTCTCCCCTTCTTTACTTGTACTTTATGGGAAACTAGGAAGAGTCCATTCTGAGTTCCCATGCCCCTTTTTCATCTGCGGACTGAGATAGCTTTGCATGATTTTATCTAGGCTTCCCCCTGTTTTATTTCCATATCTGTCTCATAAGGTCACTTCCACCTATCCTTACACGATGGCAAAGAGCCAAAAAAGTTGCAATGGCATGGAGATGAAGTTACAGGAATTCAACAAGACTCAAAAGAGAAGTAGTCAAAGAGGAAGCATAAAAGTATTGATTGTGTATTCCCTCCCCACTCTGCTTTTGGATCTCATGCATATCCCAGAGGATCTATGAGTTAAAGTTGGTTGGTAAACAAACATTCCTTTTGGCAAGACAGTTGTGAAATGTAGCCCCAACACATTGATGCCATCATGTTATGTTTATTCATCAGTACTAATAGTCCCCAATGAAATTGAGATTAATATGTAGGCTGGCATTGATAAACTTGCGAGGCTACATCACTATAGATATGTGGATTTATTTCAGCCAGAAAATCCATAATCCATAATAAATTCAACAGGGAAATCATTTTGCCAGAAATGTGCATTCCATTACAAAATTCACTAAATACATCTTCTTTTAATTCCACTATTTTAGAACATTTTTTTTTCCTTTCGTATTTTTGGAACTCTTTTTACCTGACAAAGAAACAGATGGTCATATTTGAGAAATATGTCTTCCACTATTAAAAAAAGATTTACACGGTGTTGAAAATAATATGCAAGCTTCTTAAATCTGCAAACAAATGTTTAAATATAATGAATTGTGTTTATCTAGTGCTAGAAAAAAAAAGCTTTACCTTATTTAGACTTATTCCAGAAAATATAAATTCACTATCTCAGAAGTACATTCTGATTTTCTGCCCGGTTTCATTAAATTTCATGCAGATTGTTGCCACATAATTGTTTTCTTTCAATTTTAAATCAAATAGAACAGAGGGCAGGGTGTGTTGCTATTCTTTACTGAACCATCAGAATGGGTTACACCAATGGGCCATGTTCTGACCCTCTGGCCTGTGAATAAACCAGAACACAGGCTTGGCTGTTTGCCACTGTTCAATTACTGAGATAACAAATCCTTTGGCTGAGGGCCCAGGCAACTCAGGTTCAACAGAGTAGATCTGCAGAAACCCGGATAGTTCAAATGAAGCAACACAGATAGTCCAAATGAACAGACACAGTTAGAATACACAGATAGATTTTCTTAACTACTAATTCGAACGGTTGTTTCCTGCAAATGTCCCCTCCCAACGCCTCACCTATAATCTCTCTTGGGAGGGGCCAATCAACAACCACCTGTGCTTAATCATCTTCTGTGAGTCTGCCTACGGAGTTGCTGCTTCCGTTTCTCAGCCCTTTCTCAATCTAGCATCAGGGACAAACTGCCTTGAGTCCTCCCCACTGCTCCATGCCTCAGGGGCCTCCTGGTGGCCACCCAGCCTCTCTGGTCCCTACTCTGAGTCTGAACCCTGCCCAGGGTCCTCCACATCGTCCAGGGCAGACTCATATGGTTTCTCGCTATCTGAGTCCATCAGCAGCTCAACCGGATCCTGCTGGGCCACAACAGGGCCATAATATAATTTGGTTGATGATTTTATTCTCCTTTATTAATATTAATAAAAGATGAAAAAAATCTTCTGTTCCAGTATTCATTAGCCGTACAAATTCAGTTGTTCAATACTTGGTAATATTCAACTACAAAAAGAAATACAAATGGTAAAAGAGTATACCACATTACAATATTTTCATTTTCATTCTTTATTACATTTTATTTTATGGGCCTTTCACTAAGAAGCATTCTAATTATCTGTTCAAAGTTTCTTTAATTCTTACATGTTCAGTTGATATGATTTGATTTCCTACAGCAGCTAAGGCCATTCTCTAATTCATCTAAGACTTCATGTCTGTTAAAGTAAAAGCTTACTTATAATGTTAGGCCATTGTGTGCAAAGCTTGTGTTGCACAGCACACATAGATGTTTGAGGAAGTATTTTAATGTCTAATTTCATTTATTTACTATAAAAATAACAATAACTATACTTGGGAAAAAATACTTCATACAATGTTTCCATCACATCAGCTGATAAGATCCCACAGGGTGGGCCTCCTTACGACGCCGTCAGCCGGACAGTGTCGGCTGGCGGGGCCTCGGAGGAGGGCCTTCTCTGTGGCTGCTCCAACCCTGTGGAATCAGCTACCCCCAGAGGTCTGGACCTCACCCACCCTTATGGCCTTCAGAAAAGCTGTTAAAACCTGGCTGTTCCGGCAGGCCTGGGGCTGTTGACCTTATTATGTAGGGTCCAGCCCCAATCTGAACGTATGCATGTTGGAGAATTTTTAATTTTGTTTGTTTTTCTTTTCTTGTTCTGTATAAGCCACCCGGAGTCCTCCAGAATTGGGCAGCCTATAAATCTAATAAATTAAATTAAATTAAATTAATTCTGGGGACTCTGAAAGTAAACTAGGTTGCTATTCGAAATTATCCATCAAAGTTTGAAACGGAGAATAGATTTTTACATCAAAAGATAAACATTCTATGGGCTGCTGGAACAGATTTCTTCTTGCAAGATCTGAGCCGTCTGAAAAGTGCATTTTTAACATTCATTTGACTGGAGATGGGGGGAGGCAGAGACTGGAGAGGAACATCTTCTCTGTTTTGCCCTAGGTGAAGGATCTGAGGAAATGTGAGCATGATGCAAAATATGAATGATGTTGGTTATTCACTCTCATTTTCTCAAATCTTCCAATACAGCAACTCTATTAAATGACAATCCCAAAATGGATTTAGGAAGTAAGTTCTCATTCTTTTTCTATTCTTTATGAATACAATAATACAATAGCAGAGTTGGAAGGGACCTTGGAGGTCTTCTAGTCCAACCCCCTGCCTAGGCAGGAAACCCTATACTTTTTCAGGCAAATGGCTATTCAACATCTTCTCAAAGACTTCCAATGTTGGGGCATTCAGAACTTCTGGAGGCAACTTCTGTTCCATTTGTTCATTGCTATAACAAGCCTTATTTTTTCCCCATTCTATGCTCACCTACCATCCAAATCCCCCTATTCCAACTAGCATTTTCTCTTTTCATTCAAATTATATCTGCTTTTTTTTTTATATAAATCTCCCCCACTCCAAATTTTGTCAAAGGCTGGCTGAAAAAGTCATGAATTAAAGAATATATTTTTGTACAATATCCATTGTTTAAATAATAAAACATGATGTATATTAACAAATAACTTTTTTGACTTATCAGCAAAGGAGAAAAGGCAGCTGAATTATTATTATTTTTTTAAAAAAAGCCAGGCTAATGGAGGAGAAGGAAAAGAAGATGAAGAAGTAATTTCTTCTTCATGGACTTATTTGGTTAATTTAAGGATGCTTAACAAGTCAAGTGAGTTGTTCTTTCAAATATAGTTTTGCTCCTCATTTTTTCCATATTTTGCTTTTTTTTTCAAGGGTTTAATGGTGCATACTCAGTCTGGTGAACTCCTGTTGCATTAAAGCATCCAGCAAGATTCTTCCTTCACTTTAAATGTGATTAAGGAAATGTGGATCAATCTGGGAATCCTATAGCTCATACCCAGAATTCTTAAGTGGGATAAGGGCAATGAATTGATTTCAATGTGTTGAAATCCAACACCCTCTGGAAGGTCTAGGTTCCCTGGAATTGTATATATCTTTAACATGTAGAAAATTTTTTGTATAGCAATAGCAATAGCAATAGTTAGGCTTATATACCGCTTCATAGGGCTTTCAGCCCTCTCTAAGCGGTTTACAGAGTCAGCATATTGCCCCCAACAACAATCTGGGTCCTCATTTTACCCACCTCGGAAGGATGGAAGGCTGAGTCAACCTTGAGCCTGGTGGGATTTGAACAGCCAAACTGCTGAACTGCAGTGCTACATTTAACCACTGCGCCACCTCGGCTCAGTATGTATGCATGCATGTTTATCAGATTTACACATTATCTGACTCCTACAAACTTTACAATATGTCTTGACATCCAAAAATTAGTCTTTCACTTTTTTACACTTCCTTTTTTTTCATTTCTCCACTGCCTCTCAGCCTTGTGATACTAGAAGTGTCATTTCACAGAAGCTCCATGTAGATACTTCTTCCTCTATTCTGTGAGGTACAATGAACATGTCGTTCAAATGTTCTGCTTCACCATTCAGTTTAATTCCTAATGCATTTTCCTGTGTCACTTTGAAGACTCCCCCCCCCCCACATTGAGGCTGGACATAAGAGGAGATGGCTTAACTCAGCCTTGAGGATTGTGAAGCCACAATGCTGTATTTATACTAGACAGCGCAAACTAACGTCCCTGTGACTAAATACACTTCCCCTTTCTGATGTAGTCACTTCGCTGATTATTATTCTCAGCAGACACTCTATGTAGTTCCCTGCTGTGTTTGCATTAATCCAGAATTTGTTTAATTCTCAGCTTGATTTAGTTCTGTCTGATTTCTGAATATCTTATTCCTCCCTGTGTTCAGCTCTTACACATCTTTCATCCCTTCTCTATTTTTCCTTCCCAGCTTCATAATCCACAAAAAAATGATGCAGTAGAATAAAATGGCATTACTGAGAAGATTGGATAGCCAGACATATGCCTCAGTTTTAAGATGTATCCATTCTCTGAACTAAAAAAAGACAAAATTGACTGTTGGGTTATGAAAAAGAAGGGGAATGCTTGCTATCATCAAAATTCAAATGTTATGTCCCTTTTCAGATGGACATCTTGAAGATTGTTACAGGAAAATTAAGAACGTGACTCTAAGTAATCACTTTTTGCTTGAAATTTGGGACAGTCTGAATTATTCTATTCAGTAAAATAAAACAATCAAGAATTCTCAAGGAAAATTAAATATAAGAGTCACTATAGGGATGAAGGGCAGAACACCTCATCTCTATGTCCTACTATGTTTTTTCATTAGGAAACACCACCAGAAGATACAAATGAAGATGGAAACTTGCCCTCTCTTACTAACTGACATTCAAATCCCCTTGTTTTCACTCTGCTATATCCATTGTGAGGAACAACAGCCTACAAGGACCATTGTCTTCATCTATTGCTTGAATAATACATCATCCCTTATATATTACAGCACTTATGAATTAGATTTTACAAGCAGTCCTGTTCACATTCTACTTCCCAGCAAAATGGTTCTTGTGGTGACATGTGACAAACAATGCTCATTTGGTTGGTAATTACAGGCAGGGAATTCATTCATGGTTTTGCAGAAGTCCAAGTATGTGGGGGAGGGAGCTAAAAAAAACAAACCCTGGAGGTTATATTGGTGTTCTGACCCCCTTCCTCCGCTTGTTCACAGACGGCAGTCAGACAGACTTAAAAGGAAATAACTTTATCAGCCTCGGCTCCCGCTGGCTGCGAGCCCAAAATTAAACATAAATAAAGTCTCTGGCAAGAAGATAACAGAATGCAAAAACAAAGATCTCTTACAAAGCAAATCACTTCTCCAAGTGTCACTTTGAATCAGGGTTACAGAAAGCAAATCACTTATCCAAGTGTCTCTCATAAAGAAACCACGACCGATGAACAATGAACCATGAACGAACGACGAACGTTGACTCCTGCAACCAGGCCGTGGCGCCATCCGTCCTTTTATCTCCAGAAGACCACACTAAAGAGCCCCAGCTGCATTGTTAATCTTGCATCCTGACTCAACTCACAGCAAACTTCTGCTGAGTCACAACATATTGGCAAGGGAACAGACAAATGGCAGACACAGGAGTGGTGTGAAAGATAATGAATTTATATCATCCATAATATTTCAATGTTTCAATCTTTATTACACTTGTATGCCGCCCTATTCCCGAGGGACTCAGGGTGGCTAACAAACAAGATGCGGGGGGGGGGGAATACAACAACAAACCAAGACAAAAACAAATACAAAAAACAGATTAAAAACAACGCAACAGTCGCAACAATTCAAGTGGGGCTGGGAACTCATCAGCCCCAGGCCTGCCGAAACAGCCAGGTCTTGATAGCTTTGCGGAAAGCCTGAAGGGTGGTGAGGGTCTGAATCTCCACGGGGAGATCATTCCAGAGGGCCGGAGCAGCCACAGAGAAGGCCCTCCCCCAAGGGGTCGACAGTCGACATTGGCTAGCGGATGGTATTCGGAGGAGACCTAATCTGTGGGATCTAATTGGTCGTAGGGAGGTAATTGGCAGGAGGCGGTCTCTCAAGTACCAATAATGTTCTATGGGCTGGCTGTATCAACTCATTCTGGTCCAGATTGCAGCTTGTTACTGGCATAAGTTTCAGGGAAGACTTTAAAGGGTTTTGAAGAACTCAGCTAGTTGCCAATTCATTGTGGAAAGAATTCCAAAGACTGGCTCTGACCTTTAAAGCATCACACTGACAACTATATCAGGATATATCTCCTCCAGTATTTCCTGCTATTCATTAAGATCTTGAAAGGTAAATGAGCTAAGACACAATTGTCACTGAAGATGAGGCTGAAGACTATAAGGACAAAGGCCTTTCCCTCTCTGATGATGCCTTTCAAACAAAGTTTTCTCAGAAGGAAAGCTCAGGTAAGCTATTTAATCACGTGTTTTGGAAGACCAATGAAAAGGTTTCTGTATCTCCTGAGCTTAGGAAAAATGGAACAACCATAACAAACGTTGGCTGCCTTTTTTACATAGCAATTGTGTTGCTCTTTTAGATGAGTATCTCGTAGCCTTTAATGCTGTCTCTTGTGGATGTAACATTTCATAACGTAAATTTCAAACATGTTTGTCATGAAACCAAACAAGCAGCCTTTCCCTTCTCTCAAAATGTGACACCCCTGATAATTTTGCTGCCATAAATGATAATCTCCATAGAATGACCACAAGATGAAAACAGTACTTATTTAATCAACTGTTTGGTGAAGGTCACTATTCTTATTAAGCAGATGAAGATAAAAATATGGATTGTACATAGATACAAAGCTGCTGATTTAGTGAGACAGAATTATACACTGGAAAATTCAAAGTTCTTCAGCTTAAACAATTAACTATACATTATGTGACATTGGGTGCACAACTTTGTTCTTCCTTTTTTATCCTTTATTTCCCACAGCTCTGTGTGTGTGTGTGTGTGTGTGTGTGTGTGTGTGTGTGTGTGTGTATGTATTGCAAATTGCAATTCCAAATTAAAATCAGTGCTATTCAAGTCACTCAAGTGGTAACTTTGTTCATTATATGTGTTCATCGAAAATTAAACCCAATCCTAATCTTGGGTTCCCCTCATCATCCCCTTAGCAATGTTTTCTAGAAAAGTGTGATTAGTCTATTTTAATTTAATTTAATTGTACTATTCCTGGAGATCAATTTAAGGCAAGGAGTTCTATATAGATAATAACTAATTTACTCCATCTACTGAGCATATCTGAAATTTCTCATACCATATACTTTCCTACTTGTCTAAAATTATGTGAGATGCTGAAGACTTTTTTCCCCCCTTTGGGGAAAATACTGATTCAGAAATATTGTAGTTTCTTAAAGTATGATGCTAAAAACACAAAAGCACAGAATATATAACAATAGCAATAGCACTTATAGCAATATCAATAGCAGTTAGACTTATATACCGCTTCATAGGGCTTTCAGCCCTCTCTAAGCAGTTTACAGAGTCAGCATATTGCCTCCAACAACAATCCGGGTCCTCATTTTACCCACCTCGGAAGGATGGAAGGCTGAGTCCGCCAGTCAATGCCGACTGGCGACTACACGGAGGAGAGCCTTTTCTGTTGCAGCTCCGACCCTGTGGAACGACCTCCCCGTCGAGATACGCACCCTCACCACCGTCCAGGCCTTCCGCACAGCCCTTAAGACCTGGCTATCCCAACAGGCCTGGGGATAGGTTTCCAATTTCACCCCGCCCGAGTGTTGAGTGTTGAATGCAAGTTGTGTTTTTATCATTTTATTTTACTCACATATTGTTTGTTTTTGCATTTCACCCCCTTCCCTATGATTGTAAGCCGCCCTGAGTCCCCTCAGGGAAAAGGGCGGCCTATAAATCCTAATAATAAAAAAAATGAGTCAACCTTTGAGCCGGTGAGATTTGAACCGCCGAACTGCAGTTAGCAGTCAGCTGAAGTGGCCTGCAGTACTGCACTCTAACCACTGTGCCACCTCGGCTCTTTTAGACTTCTGTACTGCTTCATAGTGCTTTATAGCCTCTGTAAGTCATAAACTGCTCTCTCCCACCAATCTGGGTCCTCATTTTACCAACCTCAGAAGGATGGAAGGCTGAGTCAACCCACCTTGAATCAGTCAGGGTCAAACTCCTGGCAGTGAGCAGTTAGAATATTGCATTCTAACCACTGCGCCACCAGAGCTCAAGGTATGATCTTCCATTTAGTGACAATGATTAATGTACTTACCATTAGAAATACTTGAAAGACCAAATTAAGGATTGATTATCATGGAGAAAACCATGAATGTGGTTGCCAAGTGTCCGATATTGATTTGATGTCACATAATCAATTCATTCTTATTTACTATGCCTTTAGATATTTAATTATTGCTAATTCGCTTTTTCCACTCTTCTTTATTTTAGATTTTGATAACTCCTTTTGCTGTCAGGTGAAATGTCTGAAAATAAAACCTGAAATATGCACTATTTAAAGAACACCCAAAGATTTCTATCAGTGCTTGTGCCCTTACAATATTCAAAATATCTTATCCCGCACACGAGATATATGGATCGGACAATTTAATGAAGGAATTTGCAAAGGCCCGGTTCCTAATGATACAGAAAATCAAAAGGGACTTTGGTACATTTGCAGCAATGTTTCTTTTCAGATCATAATATACATTTTTGAAAGGAATGATGGTTATACTTTACTGCCTTGCAAATTCCAAATCGACCCATATCATGCTCATATTTAGGCAATACAAATGACCATTCTCTGGGAATTCTAATAAATGAGAATATAAATCCAGTTTTCCCCCCCACTAATGTAGTATAAACAATATTACACTTCACTTAATTATTTTCTCTCTCCCACTGCCTTGTTCTTGCTCTTATTCTATCTACTCCCTCACTTAATCTTGGCACTTGGAAAGAAATCAAGAGTATCATGGTTCTTCCTCCCCTCTAACTCCTAAAACTCTTCGGACTCTTAGGCCCAACCAGTATTTTACACTCAGTCTAGCAGCTGGCAGAGAAATTGGCTTTCTCTTACCTCCTGTTGTAGCACAACTGCTCCTCTTGGGAAGTTGTTTATTTCTCTTTCCCCCTTCATATCCTTGACTGTCTTTCCGCCCCCCCTCTCCAAATTGTGAGGTGTTTGGTGTCACAATGATGAACAAGAGGCAATGATGAGAATGGTATTGCGGTTGTAGAATCCCCGTGGGGATCAGTGGAAGTTTAAAGGCAAGCTGGTGTAGGAGGGGATGTGGAATTATGAAAGAAAAAAAATCTGGCTGGTTGCCTGTTTAGAGTAACTGTGTAGAATACAGATGAGAGGGATGTGGCGGGGGAACTCCCAGTGACATTCCAGATCATACTGTTACACCAGTTCTGCCCACCAAGTAAGCAAAATAAAAAATAATAAACTCTGCATAAAGTTGTTTCTGGCTCAGTTGCTAAACTCAATAATTACACTCTTGCAATCTGCGAAACTCTGATCAAAACCTTCTTTGCAACCTTCTCAAAACAGTGAGGAACAACACAACCCAAGAATTTATCATCTTAAATGATCCTTCCAATCTGGATTTTTACAGTAGGAAAGTTGATAGCTTTAGTTTTGATCACCGACATAGCTAACGAAACACAATGGAGAGGAATAGTCAGCACTCTGCAAAGCAACCAAATCAAATACCGCACATCAGAATACCAGATTCAACATCTTACATTTTCAAGGATAAAGATTTAAGCCACATCTTTACCTCTATCACATTTAAGCAGCGCATAATCTTTCTCATGCATACACGCACAAATATAGACATGCAAGATCACTAAGAGCAGAGGGCATATTTCGCTTGTAAACATTGCCAAGTTCAAAGCATAGCATCTTCAGGTAGGGCTAGGAAAGCCCTGTTTATTTTTTCCACATAATTTTATTAAGGGTTACAAATGAAAAGAATAATACAAAAAGTTAAAATAGAAACATGCAAAAGAATAGAAAAGTGTGAACAATTTTTTTCAAAAAAAGTTGGAAAAAAATAAGAAAGGAATAAAGAATGAAGTAGGTTCTCCTTTCAAGTAAAGACAGTCTTAATATTTATCACTATCTCTAATACAACACAATAGTTCTTCACCCATAGCTCATCTATTTAAGAAAAACAAAATAAAGCAAAGATCCAAATACTTCATCAGTCATCCTTTGTCAGGAAAAGTACAGTAAGGGCAATCAGAAGTAACTTTTTTTGTTCCTTTTAGCTCTCGTCAACCTCAAATTCCTTCCTGAGCTTGTAAAATTATCTTTTAATCCCTTCAATAAGAGTCCAAGAGTTAGTTTTCTGCTCATCTGTGTTTCAAGCAAAAATCTTTCAGACCTTTCGCAGATTTCCTCTTTATATCCAATAAATAAAGTTTGCTCTTTTGTATATCACAGCTAATAAAATATTTCAAAACCTTAGCAGAGCATGCACACACACATACACATTAGCCGCCCGGAGTCCTTCGGGATTGGGCGGCCTATAAATTTATTAAATACTTAAATACTTAGTACATTTGTTCCCTCGTTCAATATTTGTAGATCTCTTTTTGCGAATAGTCATCCATCAATTCCATTTACTGTATGTGCCCATATTTTTATCACTATTTGCTAAATTTAAGTCCCCCCTTCAAAGTAATTTTGAAATCATAGGCTGCAACTAGTTCTTATTCGGTAATTTCATTACAAGTTCTGTCAACCTTATTAAGAAATGTATTTGCTTTTTTCAAAAGCTTGGTAGACAAATATGTTCAAGCTTCTACTATAGATTTCTATTTTGTCTTCTTTATCCTTTAGCTTCATCTAGTGTTCAACTTTCCATGTCCCCTTATCATTAAAAAAAACCCAGATCCCATTTTTCCCATGGGAAAATTTATTCTAGTAAAAACTCTTTTAAAATTGAAATTCAAAGTCCTTCTGAGCCCTTAATCCACCATTAAATTTTCAAAAGTCCATATTCAAAGCACCCTTTAAAAGTTATTTTTTCCTAACTGACCTAGCGAATACAATATAACTTGCCATTAGGAAGAATCTTTTGGAATTCAAATCCAAAGTGATTAAGAAGTAAGGTGTGATTGACATATTGCGTTTTAAATGCTACACCAAGAACTGTGAGTAAGGATGATTCCTCCCTCGACTCCCAGCCCATAGACAAACCTCACAAAATGGCACAAATCCCATGGTCCACTCATGAGCAGCAGTTGTTCAGAGTCACATGGGCTATCTCGAAATCCTCTCCTTAATCTGGAAAGAATTTTGGCAGCCAGTTTTCCCCCATCCCATGTAGATTGTCCCACCATCCAGATCAGTGGTGGGATTCAAATAATTTAACAACGGGTTCTCTGCCCTAATGACCAGCAGGGTAGGTGGGACTTGGTGGTCATGTTACTGGGTGGGCATGGCCAACTCAACATCACTTATGTTGATGGGCGTTTTACCTTAGCTGTTAGAATGTAATAAGGGTTAAAGGGAGAGGCAGTTTCTGTAAGCAGGGCAATAAAGATGAGGCTAGAAACAACACCAGAATGTTTCCTTCCTGCCTTCCTTACAGGATTAGCCCTGTAAAGTGGAAAAAAACTAAATAAGTTTTCTTCCAACAACCGGTTCTCTGAACTGCTTTGAAAATTACCAATCGGTTCTCCCGAATAGGTGCGAACTGGCTGAATCCCACCACTGATCCAGATGCAGAAAGAGATGTTTAGCTCACCAAGTCTGTCAAACTAGAATTTGAAGGACCTATTTTCCATAATGGTGAAGTCAGTGGCAGCCAATGCATTCAAAACCAGGCTAGATGGCTAACAGGATAACTTTCCTGAATAAAATGGGATTTCTGGCATCCAACGAGGTTTTGGGCTGTAATATTGCATTTAATGACTTTCACAGCATCTCTCTCTCTCTCTCTCTCTCTCTCTCTCTCTCTCTCTCTCTCTCTCTCTCTCTCTCTCTCTCTCTCTCTCTCTCTCTCTCTCTCTCTCTCTCCCCCTCTCATCTTCTCCCTCTTTCAGTCACATGTTACCCATTACAGTTAACTAGTATTGTCCTACGCCTGACACTTTTTTCCCTTTTTCTCTCCCTTCCTGAGCTGCTTTTTCTTTAGAATAGCACCCTCCAAAAATGACTAACCACACTTTCGTGACATTCAATTTTATGATCTTAATTACTTGATTAGAATCATCCCGCCAGCTTACAGGTGCTGCCTGAAATTGCTGACATAATCAGCTTCACACTAAAGGCTCTTGCTTCCCTCTTTAAGAAGCTGCTGCTCCCAGCACCTAGAACGCTAGTCAAGAGCTGGTGCTAGTGAATTTCTTTTCAACGCATATTCCCCATCATGTGCCTTTTTACTCTCTTGTAATGCCTTCTTCTCTGATGAGTGCAAATAAAAACATAAATTATATTCTTCCTAATTATACCACCACCAGGGTGAACATTACAAAGGGAAGGGAGCGGGGGAAAAAAGAGTTATAAAATTTCCCTTTTTACCTGGTTTCCTCATGAGTTGAGTTCCGGAAAGTTTCTTTACTGTTTGGGCTAATATGGCAGTTTGGGGTTATATCCTTTTGATACTGTAAAGAAAAAAAAAGATGATCATAAGCACAGCTGGAGTCATGTGATTTTTCATTTAGTAACCTGTTCTGACACCCCTTTCTCCGTCCAGGAACGAGAGCCGAAACCAATGTAAATGAGAAGGTTTTTTTTAATCAGTCCAGACTCTCGTTGGCTGCAAGACACATAAACAAAGAGATAAGCACTCTGGCAGCAAGTCCTACAAAACTTGGCAGCAATGCAAACAAACTCTGGCAGCAATCCAGCCTGCCAAGTTTGTTTCTTGTTAGTCCTTAATGTTGACTTCTGCAGAAAGGCGTGGCACAAGCAGTCTCTTTTATAATCAGGAGAGGATCTTAATGAGCATCAACTGAGCGTAATCACCTCCTGTAATTGCACAGTTGTTCTTGATGCCGACTAGCTCTTCGACGGCGTGCATCCCGGAACAACTCACAGGTGTTTTCTGGATCACTCACTATTGTCTCCTCCCCACTGATCCAAGGTTCAGGTGCCACCTGGTGGTCAACCAGTCTCTCTGCACCACGCTCAGAGTCGGAACCCTGTCCAGGGCCCTCCACCTCCTTCAGGGCCGACTCATAAGACCCCTCGCTGTCCGAGTCTGGCGGCAGCTCCAACGGCTCTTGCTGGGCCACAACAGTAACCACTTCATTTAGCAACCAACCCACTGTTCCTATTTATGGTCAATAAACAATGATTATTAGTGTATTTGGATAGTGTGGGAGAACAGCTAAGGCAAAAATATATTTCATGGAACAGCTGAACAGGAAACATTCTATAGTGATATAAATATCACACCAAAAGATGTCTTAAAAATGGTATACAGAATATCATTAAATGAAAGTGTCACATGGTTTCAATGTAAAATGACTGCCTTGAGATCATGAAAGCTATATAGTATTAGTGAAGGCAAATAATGAAATCATGAACATCCCCACTTATTATAACTTTTAAGAAAATTGGGAAGGGTTTCTATAAATATGAATGACTTGTTGAATTGTCCTACTGCTTCAGCTTGCCTCTTTAGAGCATTTTCATCTTGGTTTGCATTTTGAGAAGCACAAAGTCTTTATTATGAAACCTTTCTCAGTGAATCTGTTTAAATTCCATATTTCAAGAACCAGAAGGAGACAAAAAAAAAAAGGAGAGAGCATACTTGTCCACAGGCAGCACAGAAACGTAATTCACTTTTTAGGTAACTCTCCATGGAGGCATTTTATCAATGCTAAGTGTATCGGCATACAAATATATATATTTTTTATAAGTATGAGCAAAATAGGGATAAAAAGTCTCCCCAAGGTAATTTCTGCTGCCTGAGATTTATTTTGTACAAATCTAATGTTACTATTTGAGCAACACCTGCTTCTACCTCTCTCTCTCTCTCTAGAGATATCGAAAGTTAAAAGAAAGATCATAAGTTTCTGGTACTGAAACAGCATGGGGTCCACCATTGAACCCCTCAATCAGGCTACTTGTCTTATTCAAAAGCTTCAAAATCAAAACTCTGCTTATGCTCTTTCACCTAAAGAACAAGAATAAGGAACATATTTCTTTCTGCTTGAAACGCAGGAAGCTAGGTTTTTCGCAAGTAGGAGGAAACTGGGTGGGCAGTTAACCACATTATCTTAGTCATAGAGCGCAGTTTATGAAAATCAAAGTTCACCTTGTAAACAAGCTATAGGTTAACCATATTTTTAGCAATATATCTGAGTGGCGTTCTGACTTTTCCTCTTTCTGCATGAGTAACCAAGATTCACTTCTCTTTTAGTTTCACTTTACTTCCTTATTGTGGTTTGGGAATCATGTATTGTAATTTTCCTTAAATATTTGTAATTTACCCGAAATAACCTTGTGCTGACTTAGGTGAGAAGTTATGACCTGGACTAGTGCACGCCTATATGACGTCGATATGATTTGTAATAACCATTTCAAAGGTATAAAACCTCTGTCAAAATGTACCTAAAATCAGATCAGTTAGGTGGAAATCTACTGGTCTCTTGAATGCATTCAATAAATCTTTCTTCTCTGGGAAAAAAAGGTATCGTCTCATGTTTTTACGTAAGTAGAAAGGCAGACCCTGATTTTGCCATTACAGTACGAGCCAAGATGATGTCATAATGTCATGGCATAATTGTGCAGAGTTATGTGAATTGTATCATTACTCAATTTGTGTCATTTTTGGGATGACATTGTAACACAAATGTTCTTGCCGCCTTGCGGAAGCCCTTGATAAGCTGCCAACGGGATGTACTCATTTTGCTGTTCTGCCTATTTTCCTCCTTCATTCCTGCCCACCCGAACAGCCATCATGAAATTAAAAATTGGTCGTTTGTGATAGTATTCTTGATTTAATGGAACATTTGGCAGGGGTTGCTTTTCTTCAATTATTGTGCAGTCAATTAATACTATTTGAACATATTTGAAGTGGCGCACCAAACAGAAATCAGACAAAGCACAACATACATTTGTACAAGTTGTGAGTTTAGCAGAAGGAGAGATTGAGTTTTGGTGTTTCACTTGAAAATCATGCTACTTCAATCTTTCTGATTTCACAGACTCAAAAATGGCTTTCCATATTTTCTAGATCACGTCTACTATTCCAGTCCATCATCTCTAGTATAACTGCAGCTATTTCAATCTTTATAGGAATTACCTGGCAGAAAGAATCGTCTCATTCTCCCCAGGAAACTTGTTATTTTCCCAGGTAACAATTCTACTGCTGAAGCTAAAAAGTCTCGCTATTTAAACTCCCTGGATGGAAGGCATATGCAATTTTTTTTTCAAAGAATATGGGGAAAGAACAGAGTATTTTTCTACACTATTGTGAATACTAACCAGTGAATGTGTTTTTTTTCCAGTATGTAACAAGAACAACCTTCAGAATATAAGAGAAAGGAATCAGGACATTTCTGGGAATTCAAATTCTTCCAGAAATGCAAAACAAAAAATAATACACTTAAAAACAATATCTTAAAGGGAGGATAGAAAATTTCTAAGACAACACAGTAAGGACAGGACATTGTTTAGGAAAAACTGAGCTAATTACTCTTCGAGCCAATTTTAGTAGGATTTAAGGAAGTTTGGGGTTTTGGGGAGAGAAAGGGGGAGGTTGAGTAATTTTGAGTAAGATTTTTCCCTACCGGTAAAATAGCAAAAATAACTTTCCTCTATCTTTATCATACGTATATATGTTACAGATAAAAGTTAGCAAAAACTACAAAAATAAATAGCAGCATAGAAAGAGAAGAGGGAGTGCAGAAAAGAAAAAGTAAAGAAAAAAGGAATAATAAAAAGAAGGTATAGGAAATAAATAAGAGTATTACCAAGAGAGAAAGAAAGAAATTAAAAGAAGCATCCTTCTTTGTCCACAAATATTCTCTTTAACCCATATCACAACTTTTATCTATAGACACATCCCTAAAACTTCATTACTTAATTCTAATCATCCAAAAAATCCATTAAGAGTTACCAAGAAATAAGTTACTTTTATTTAATAACATCTATATTCCCTTCCTTTATACACTGATTACTTTCTAATTCTATGTACCTCCAACTCTCATTGGTGGGGGGATACTGATTGTAATTTTAATATGTTTTGATGGACCATAGTGTCACCAATTTTAATTATCATATTTTTACCATATACTACTTATGCTAAATTGTTCAGAACACTGGAGCCAATTATATAGATAAATGGTGGTATCTTCCTCACTGAATATTTCTCTCACAAATAATATATTCATTTGTCTGGGAAAATTTAATTTGGATTCCTGCATGAACAGGAATGATCCCTTTTATTTGTATAATTTATGGAACTCATGACCAACTTGTTTAAATCAAGAACTGCCACCTTTAGCCTGTCATGAATCAGGAATTCATGGTTTTTTTTGTATATAACATCAAAAAACAGTTGAGCAAAGACCTTTTAAGGCTAAAGACAGTCAAGGGTATTTTATGATAATTTGCATCCCATTTGGATATATAATATGTATTGCACATCCTAAAAGAGTAATTGGGAAACCTTATAATTCCTGTCACAAGACTGCCGTGTCATCTCCTCACAAATTTTGTCTAATGATGTCAATATGATTTACCGACACCACATCATTCTTGGTGGCAAATATAGACAGAGAAAGGTCAAACAATTTGTTGAATATCTCTCAGAACATCACAATACAATTATTATGCATAATTTTGAATGTCCTGCTCACATTCTGGAATGTATCCTATTACCGCATCATTCCATATTGGTTAAATTTTAGCGAAGTGTGCTTTGGCTACTAAATTTTGCCTAATACAATACATCATTATTGATTCTATTCAAACTTCTTTTAATCATTTTTTTTTCCTCCCGCCTGAACTGAAGAAATTATAAAGCAACAGAGCGTATTGGTATAACAAAAGGGGATTATATTTTGGCAATTAAAGGCTATATAGTAATTTCTCACAGCAGTTCCTTAATGGTTTCTCCATTCACCTTTCCACATCAGAAAGAGGAAATAGAACAGAACAATAAATGAATGAAAATTGATGTATTAATCGAAACAATAATGGATATGTAGGAAGGAAAATAGCAAAAAAAGAAGAATAAACTGGGCAGATAGTACTGTATCTTTGTGAGAATAAAACTATATGTCTCACTATTTAGTTTCATGGCTCTGTAAAGTTAAATTTCTAATACATCTATCATTCTTAAAAGCCTTTTTCAGGCATTTACCTAAATAAGTAAATAAAACTTGTTAGGTAAGCTCCCCGTTAGCAGAACGAGTGCGTGCAGAGAAGCGTAGTGAGAGTGGTGTGGAAGAAACCATAAAACCAGCATACGGAGACACTGAATTGTAAAACAGATGGTGTTTTACCTCTGTGGAAAATAGAGGTATGCAGAGTCCATTTCATACACGGTTAAGACAGTCAGTCATCAACGTTCTCAGTTAAGGGGTGATCCATCAAACACAGTCCAGTATCATATAATCAGTTCAGCACACAAAGTCGCTAACAGCAGCAAAACTCACAGTAATTCACGCTGAGCAATACACGACACATCTACAAGCTGTATCCAACAATCAGCATCTAACAGAGAGCTAACAGTCATTCTGGCTCCATCTTATGGCCGCTTGAGGTAACAGCAACCAATCACATTTACACCAGTACTTAACGATACAGTATTACTATCATGGCTTATATATTGCTAACCCAACTGTTAGCTTACATTCCTAACATTCTCCTCTTTGGGTGGGCAATATATATAAAATCAAGCTGCAGCCACTGAAACCTGAATCCTACATAAATTTATATAATACTGTGCATGAAATTGCCCAGGTACCTTTTAACTCCCACTTTTGGAGGCAATCACTACATCTGATAGTAGCCAATTTCACAGCCCACTTGATATGTAAAGAAGTACTTTCTGTTACCTCTCTTGGATTTTCAAGCATTTAGTTTTAATGAATGTCTGTGGGAAAAGAAGGATTTTTTTTGATTTTTTTTGTGTTTATCTGCTTGTACCATATTGTACCAAGGTGGTGCAGTGGTTAAATGCAGCACTGCAGGCTACTGCTAGATCAGCAGGTCAGCGGTTCAAATCTCACCGGCTCAGGGTTGACTCAGCCTTCCATCCTTCCGAGGTGGGTAAAATGAGGACCCAGATTGTTGGGGGCAATATGCTGACTCTCTGTAAACCGCTTAGAGAGGCCTGAAAGGCCTATGAAGCGGTATATAAGTCTACTGCTATTGCTATTGCTATTGCTTATCATGGTCACCAGAATAGGACCAATCAGCACTTAATATAACCCACCAGTGGCCCCTCCCGCAATATGCCATGGAGAATAGTATATTATGTTCCAAATTCTGTCTCACCACAAATTTATATAACCTAATTAGCTATTTTATTCTTAGAACTTATCTTAATTATTCCAAGCATGCTTTACACATTTTTTCACAATAGCTGTATATTAGGTTGACATTTTCATCAGTTGCATCCCTGATCAGTTACTGCCAACTCACCACCACTAATATATACTTGCAGTTTTTTGTTCTAAAAACAAGTAAACAAACATAATTCCAAAATAAAAATAAATCTGAAATGTTTGTCTTTCGAAGCTTAGCCACCCTTTTTAGAGAGGGCTGTTTAAATCTCTTTAGATTTTCTTGTAACTGTACGCGCCTGAATTCTTTGCTATAGTCTCAACATATCAATTTTACATTCATTTCTAACACAAGACCATTAATAAACAAATTAAAGGCTAATCGATTGGGACTCTACTAATATCTCCCCAATTTGAAAATGGTTGATGTCAGCTCTTTTTCCTGTTCTCCAATCAGTTTTCAATTTGATATTTGCACCTTTATCTTCTCCCAAAATTGCTGAATTTGCTCAAGAGCTTTTGTTAAAGAAAATATCAGTAAATATGCAAATTAATGCCAGAATAAATTGCTCATTTAGTATTAGGCTCTCAAGGCTGTATAAGGAAAACCAGAACTTTGCCTGGAAATATACCACCAATCAATGCATACTTAACAAAAATATTTTCCTCAACATATTGACATGTTTTATTGTATATAAAAGTATCTGATTTTCCCCATCCTATCTATACCCATTTGATCTTTATCACACCCACACACATTAAAAAACCACCACACACAAATTACATTTATATATTAAACTTTACCTAAACAAGTCTTTTTTTAAAATCCTTATTACAAGTGCACACACTAGGTTTTGGTATGTGCTGTAAGATATTTAATTTTGATTCACATGTGATTATTCACACCAAAATTACATTTTACCCTCTCCTTATGATTTTACGCTGACAAAAGTGTTGAATTTTGTCATAATCCATATTGCAAAATAGATAGAGCCGAGGTGGTGCAGTGGTTAAATGCAGCACTTCGGGCTACTTCAGCTGACTGCAGTTCTGCAGTTTGGCGGTTCAAATCTCACCGGCTCAGGGTTGACTCAGCCTTCCATCCTTCCGAGGTGGGTAAAATGAGGACCCGGATTGTTGTTGGGGGTGATATGCTGACTCTGTAAACCGCTTAGAGAGGGCTGAAAGCCCTATGAAGCGGTATATAAGTCTAACTGATATTGCTATTGCTAAAATGCAATTCATCCTCATACACGTCTTCAGACATTTCTGTGAAAACTCTCCTGAAGTAGCGTGAACAGAATATTAGCCCCCAATCAAGCTAAGCAAAAGCATCAAAGCAAGATCTGGTTGTCTAAAAAAAAAAATTCTTCTCCTTTTTTTAGACAATTAGACCTGGATTTGGTGCTTTTGCTGGGGTTTCCCGGGGCCTCATATCTTGTTTGGAGATTTATTTTCTGACTTCTGGGAAAGAATTAATGAACCGAAGATGGTTTCACGAAAAATAGAGCTAACGACTGTGGCAGAATGAAGAACTAGCAAGTAGACAATTCCTCTGCAGACAGGAAGGTGATTTGAGATTGCCTACATGTGCTCCAGACAAGAGAAGAATGTATGAAAGCTATCTCCAGTGGATTTAGAGATCTGGTAGATGAGAAAGTAAATTTCACTCAAACCATAAGGCAGAGCCCTTAAAAGGACGCCGAGTCCATATACTTCCTTTTGTAATCACTTTTTACCTCCAACAGACCTATTAGATCCCACAGATTAGGCCTCCTCCGAATCCCATCTACTGGCCAATGCCGATTGTCTACCACCCGGAGGAGGGCCTTCTCTGTGGCTGCTTGCTTAACCCTTGCTTAACTCTGCTCGAGTGATCATAAAACACCAGACTAGATGAGGCACGTGGTTCTCCCGCTTCCTCCTATAGAGGGCACTTTTTTAGAGGCTTTTTTAAACAGTTAAACACTAAGCAGAGTCATCCATGGTGACTCTGGCAGCAACTAGCTCAGCCTGACCTCAGCAGCTCTTGCCTTTTTCCTTTTACATTTTTTTCTTTTCATGATGACAGTGGTGAGGCTCTGCCTCCCCTGACTGCACATCCCTGTCTGTAGGTATATGCATATCTAAAAGTATATCTATATACTTATAGATATGCAGCCGGGGAGAAATCAGGGAGAGAGAGGGAGGAGAAGGCCGTCCTTTGCAGAACTCAGCCTTCTCCTCCCTCTCTCCCCCTAATTTCTCCCATGGCAAGCAAGACAGCTCTCAAAGAGAATGAAGGATGGGTGCTTCTTCCAACCGTTGAGGTCTCCGCTCCTCTTCCTTCCTTGGCTATTTCTTTCTTTCGCTGGTACGGGGGCATGGCCAGGCCGCCATAGCTACCGGCCCTGTCGGGTATGCCAGATTTTCACCACCTCTTCTGGCATACCAGAGCATACTGGGAGGAAGCCACCTCTGCTCCTGTGTTCAACAGTGAAGGGACACTGAAAATATCCTGCAGAAAAAACAGCCGAGGTGGCACAGTGGTTAGGGTGCAGCACTGCAGGCTACTTCAGCTGACTGCTATCTGCAGTTCGGCAGTTCAAATCTCACCGGCTCAAGGTTGACTCAGCCTTCCATCCTTCCGAGGTGGGTGAAATGAGGACCCAGACTGTGGGGGCGATATGCTGACTCTGTAAACTGCTTAGAGAGGGCTGAAAGCCCTATGAAGCGGTATATAAGTCTAACTGCTATTGCTATTGCTAGCTCCACAACAGTCTTTTCAGCAGTTCCAAGAAGACTCCACACCTCTTTGCACTACTCAGGTGATCCTAAGAACACAGAAAAACCTCCAAGTAGCCTCAATGACTCTCTAAAAGGATGCAAATGACCAGCTGTCTGCAAAGAATATACATCCTTTCAGTCCCCACAATCCAGTCAGAGCTGAAGAAGCTTGTTGGATGATAAGTGAAACACCTTCAAAGAAAAAGAAGTCCAGTTTCCCTTTTGAAAAAAAACACCTTTGGGATTCTCTCTTTAAGTTTCGCCATGGGACTTAACTGACAGTGTGGAAAGCTGTGGAGGCTGCAAAATGCTTGAGAAATGACTGCACAGTTACAGAAAGGCCCAGGCCTTGGTCAATTTATAGCCATAAAAATAATGCAATATTTTATTCAGGATAATTTACTTTCCACTTTTAAAGAAAGTTGAAGATAAGATTCTCTTTGTTCATTTAAATAAGAACTGTTAGAAAAGCACACTTTAAAATGTTTTGACATGACACTAATATCTTATTCTATAAAATTGCATGGACAAATTGGAGTATTGGGATTGCTGTTACAGAGAGTTTTCAGAGAATTTCCCCCTATGGCAGCCTAAAGCTGCTTGACTCCTATGAGGAACTGCTTAAAAATGAGGCTGTTTTCAAAAATTATTCTTCAGATTTTAATTACTTCTTTAGCTTTGGCAATTATATTGGCTAACTCTTGTGTTCCAATAACAGTTACTGCAGCAGAGGTGGGTTCCTACCAGTTCGCACCTATTCGGTAGAAGCGGTTCGTCAAATCTACCGAACCGGTTAGAAGAAGTTCCACCAATGGACCCGGAAAGCAGGCCACACCTACAGAAGAGGTTCCAAAACTTATTGAAACCCACCACTGGTCCTTGGATATGATTATTCTACACTATCATGCTCCTATTTATAAAACTCAGTGCCTCTGTGAAAGGCAAGGATGACTACTGCGTTTGTGGTGCAATCAGAACATTGCGTGTGTTGAAGTTGTTTTAAGGCAAACCAAAGATGCCTTTTAAAAAACAAGTTTACATCGTATTCTTATGCATGCCAGTGCTGTGTGTGAGGTAATGTAAGGTGGTTCTGACAAGTGTCGTGTCGGCATCTTCATATCCAGTCACATGGGTGGCAAGCCACTCCCATCCGATCACATGGGTGGCAAGCCACTCCCACAAAGGAGGCCACACCCACAGGGTAGGTTCGAACAATTTGTACTGCAGGCTCCAACAGGTGGATTCCCCTGCTCCTTTAACAAGGAAGGGAGGGAGGGAGGGAGGGAGGGAGGGAGGGAGGGAGGAAGGAAGGAAGGAAAGAAGGAAGGAAGGAAGGAAGGAAGGAAGGAAGGAAGGAAGGAAGGAAGGAAGGAAGGAAGGAAGGAAGGCTACCTTTTTTTCTTATTTAAGCTATAGAGAAAAATTGGCAGAATTTTAATTATTTGAAAGGGGGACAGGACCCTGGTTTATTGGTGAACCTGTTAAAAAATGGTCTTAGTAGCTTATGGTCCAAAGGCTCCTAAAAAGATGGTGGGCAGCATATAATCTCAGGATGAGATATCTATAGAGAACAATGATCAGTGATTCGATGAGACGTCATTACCTCAGAGACACAGAAACAAAATGCAATAAGACATTGTCCCAGAGTAAAATGGAGCACATCTGGCAGATCGCACAGCACCCCTTTAAAAGGCACTATTTGTAGTGCAGAACAAGAAAACAAAGCTTTGCCTCCTTGTGGGCTGAGAGTGAATTGAAGACATTACTGTATGTATTCCTGTTCTTGAAAAAAAGTTAGCAATAGCAATAGCAATAGCAGTTAGACTTATATACCGCTTCATAGGGCTTTCAGCCCTCTCTAAGCGGTTTACAGAGTCAGCATATCGCCCCCACAGTCTGGGTCCTCATTTCACCCACCTCGGAAGGATGGAAGGCTGAGTCAACCTTGAGCCGGTGAGATTAGAACCGCTGAACTGCAGATAACAGTCAGCTGAAGTAGCCTGCAGTACTGCACCCTAACCACTGCGCCACCTCGGCTGGTCAATCATCATTTGTATTGGGACAAGCCATCGTTCTTGATGAGCTCAGAATCTTACAAGTTATTAATTTACTCTGAAATGTAGTTTTCAGATGCAGAGGGCAATGATGTTACCTTCTATGTCCCAAGATGCATGTTCCATGGTGAGACAAGGTGAACTGTGTCCCTTAAACCAGTACAGGTATATTGTTCTCAATGTAGGTCACATGGAAAGGGAAGATTGTGGTCACTTAGAACTAAAGTGCATCAAAACAATTGTCTTCATCCAAGAAAAACTAACAGCTGCCCTGTGCCCTACTGAACTGGTTCTGAAACAGTTCTACCAGAGGTGGGTTCCTCCCAGTTCGCACCAGTTCGGTAGAACCAGTTTGTCAAATCTACTGAACCAGTTAGAAGAGGTTCCACCAGAGAGCAGGCAACACCTACAGAAGAGGTTCCAAAAAAATTTGAAACCCACCACTGACACACAAACACAGACAGACAGACAGACAGACAGACTCACACAGAGAGAGAAAGAGAAAGAGAAAGAAAGAAATAAATAAAAAAGAAAAAAGAAAGAAAAAGTGAGTTAGAGATGAAAGAAAAAAGGAAAAAGGGACAGAGAGACAAAAGGAAGGAAGAAAAGAGAGGGAGGGAGGGAGAGAGAGAGAACACATGGCCAGCAAGCCACTTCCACAAAGGAGGCCACACCCACAGAGTAGGTTCGAAAATTTTTTGAAACCCACCACTGAGTTGTACGTATGCTACATGTAATTATAACTTTACTAAATCACAATCCCACCATTTCCCACTTTAATTTGATGAAATCATTAGAGAGAGATACAGAGAGGTGTATGACATCAGATATGTTTGGTGTGCTATTACTTTGCCCTGTAAAGTAGATTCTGAATTAGTTTCCTGGTTTCCTACCACCAAGAGGCAGCAATCTGGAAACACTCTTGTCAACTCTGTACTGAATCTGGCTGGAGCCATCTTGTGCAGCTTCACAGTTGCCATGCACTATGTGGGGAGGATGAGGGGGGAAATAGCTAGACAGTCTTGTAGACAAAACAAAGAGCTCTCCCATGAGAACCAAGGTCACCCCAACAGGTGGCAATTGGAAGAGAGGCAGAAGTGATCGAGGGAGCCCACCACCTGTTTTGATTGGACAATGTGATCTGTGACACCTGGGGAGGAAAACCTTTGCTCTTTTAATTATACGGCAACTGCAGGAAACTTTTGGAGTTGGTTTTCACTGGCCCTGCTGAGATGATGCATCCAAAAAACATGTTCTTTGAGGGACCTGCCTATCTTGGAGTTCTAATTTCTTTGGATGTGTTACTCGGAATGCTGACAGGTGTGGTATCATCCTGGGAAAAACCAAGGTAATATACTTATTATTGGCTTTTGAAAATTAGGGAGTAAATATTCTTATTTCCAGTGGAAGAAATATGGCAGCTATGTCATATTCTTGAAACATAAGGTTGAATGCCAAAGTATATAATATGAGAGACATTTTATGCTTCTAATGCAACTCTTCGTTCCTTAACTCTATTATCATAGAATAAAACAAATATACACATTAGGGAAAGTGAAACATTTTTTTCCAAACAGAGAATTGATTTTTAAAATTGATTTTCTTAAAAAAAAAAAAGATTTGCATCAGATTTTTTTAAAACTACAGATATAGAAATAAGCTGTTACTGTTCAGTGGTTTAATTCTAAGCAAGCAATGTGGAGGATTCACTTTTCTGCCATGGAAGGCATCAGTAGATAGACTGTATTTTCCTTCATTAATCCTAGTTTTCCTTTCTCCTATAGATCCAGTTTACCATCTGCCTTTAAGAACCTGCGTCCAAAATCACCAGCAATAAAATTTTGGAAAATGGCAAACAATGAAACAATAGTTTGCAACTTTTTGGTTTTAACCCTAGCAGTGTTTTTGCTTCAAGAAAGATGTTTACACCTTTTTTTTAAGGACGCATTACTTTGGGTAGAAACACATTAGCATTATCTTTGAAAAAGAAATTCTGCTGGGTTTTGATATGAGCACATTATGCACCTTAACCTGTAGTTGTGATGGACATTCTTCTTTGTTTCAAGAAGAAAAATGAACTCAAGCACCTCCTTCATTGACAATTTTGAGTGGACACAAGAGTTATTTGACAAGATAGGAAAATTTTCTGGAGGTTAGGATAAATCAATACTCCTGAACCAATATCATGTTTTCAAAAACTGACTTCCTTTCACCAAACTTTATCAATCAGAAATGTGGATAGATTGTGTGTGTGTATGTGTGTGTGTGTGTGTGTGTGTGTGTTTGTTTTCTGAGGTTTTCGCGGGTGTTAGTATGTAGGTCTTTGGTTATTCGGGTTTTCTCCCGCGTAAAATTGGAGGTGTCTTGTATATATATTTGAAAAGGTCGATACGTTTGGAATTCTGAAAGAATATTGTGGACATTTTCACAAAATAACTATTAGGTTGAGAGAGGATACCTATTCACAGTTACAAAACATTCAAAAAGCAAGATAGTAAAGTTTCTCTTTGATCCTTCCCCTCCCCCAATTTTTCCGCCCATACATCAATTTTCTTTCTCTTTTCAAATGAAAGACAGGCCTGCTATTACTTTAGCAACATTCTTGTAAATAAAACTTGTCCTTACCTTCTTGGCATGTGAGCTTTCCATATAATTCATTCCTAATTAAAACAGTCTTTAAAAATTAGATCAGCTAAGGTAGGGAAGTGTGGAATATCAAGAATATTATCTTTGTGCTCATGATACATTATGCAGCGCATCAAACATTTCTTAGACTGGTATGTGTGGCTTTCGTAGTAATATATTTAAAAGCTTTCCTTAAGTGTGGTAAATAAAGAGCATAATCATTTTAAATAATTTCACTTTATAAAGTATTTAAATTTCACTGTATAATTCATCCAAAAACAAACAGGGCAAATACCCAAATTGCAGGTGTAAAAAGACAGCAAAGTTATTAACACTAATCACTGGAAATTTCTGGACCCGTTTAGAATAATTTTGCATTCTTATTAAGACAACAAGCACTCTAGGATGCTAGGAAGGCCCAATGAAAACAGCAAAGAATCTACAAAGTTTAAACAATATAAGCATTTTCTTAATTTACATTGAACTAGTTTTAACCTTCTCCAGAAAGCCTTCTTCTCACATGTGAAAATTCAAAACATTGCTGACACACACACATTTTATATGGAAATCCAGAAGGACCTTGAGATATTGCTTCAACATGATCTGAAGTTCTGAATATTATTAGTCCATGGATAGATTCAATAATGAGGATGGGCAGGCTATACGACGATAGGGATCTACAAGAATTTCATGATATTTCCTACTGGGAATGAATTC
Organism: Thamnophis sirtalis; assembly: GCF_051295495.1. Taxonomy (NCBI): domain Eukaryota; kingdom Metazoa; phylum Chordata; class Lepidosauria; order Squamata; family Natricidae; genus Thamnophis; species Thamnophis sirtalis. Next base: position 83,650,658 of record NW_028261388.1, read on the forward strand.
GAATATTTCTCAGCAAGATGATGGCCCAGTGAACATTAGCAGCAATGAAACCAACTAAATATTAGCCATTCCCTAAAAAACAGTCCATGTTACCAAGATGTTATTCATGCATCACGTATCTGTTTAGAATTGAACACATAAAAATATACGATAGAAGTTCTCAAGCTACTTTTTTGTTTTGCTCTTATTAAAGAACATTGGTTATTATTCTGAAGAAGAGCCGAGGTGGCGCAGTGGTTAAATGCAGCACTGCAAGCTACTTCAACTGACTGCAGTTCTGCAGTTCGGCTGTTCAAATCTCACCGGCTCAAGGTCGACTCAGCCTTCCATCCTTCCGAGGTGGGTAAAATGAGGACCCGGATTGTTGGGGGCAATATGCTGACTCTGTAAACCGCTTAGAGAGGGCTGAAAGCCCTATGAAGCAATATATAAGTCTAACTGCTATTCAGTAAACCAAAATAACAAGGAAAAACTATATTGAGATACAGTAAAAACCCTATTGGCATACATCTCTATTAGAGCAGCTAAACTACATCCTAAGGCCAATGCCTGGGGGTAAATAGTTTTATTGCTTGCAAAGTGCCAACAAGGCAGACACTATCCATATTTGGCATCTGTGGCGGGAGGATGTTCCATAGGACAGGCACACCTCTGGGGAGTCCTCAGGTACCACTGTTTTATCATTGGTACATGGAACATGCCCATTTTGGCCAGATCTGTTGGAGTCTTTCACTGAGTTGGATTTACAGAAGGTAAGCCTTAGCGATGCTGATCCAAACCTCTCCAATACACTATTCTCTTATATGTACTAGAATGTTTCCTGGGTCCTTAAAACAACTTGGCTGAATTGGACAGCATACATTCGAATACTTTACCAGCTTTACCTAATCAAGTAGATCCAGAATAAGACAAAGGACAGATGTACCAATATCAACCTAGTCTGATCTGTATGCCCAGCTCCAAAATAATTCTAGTTTCAGTAAGCTAAAAAGCAAACTGAAAAGCTCAAACAATAGCAATAGCAATAGCAGTTAGACTTATATACTGCTTCATAGGGCTTTCAGCCCTCTCTAAACGGTTTACAGAGTCAGCATATCGCCCCCAACAACAATCCGGGTCCTCATTTTACCCACCTCGGAAGGATGGAAGGCTGAGTCAACCCTGAGCCGGTGAGATTTGAACCGCTGAACTGCAGATAGCAGTCAGCTGAAGTGGCCTGCAGTACTGCTCTCTACCCACTGTGCCACCTCGGCCCACTGCGCAAAGGGCACTTACAAAGTAATTATTGATTGTATTTTCCCCTTCTTTGAACTGTTGAAGAATCTATTTTACACTGAACTTTCGTCACATTGAATTTCAAAGACCAGAACTCTGACCCAGCACTGTTATTATCCATGTCTTGAACTAAATAGAAATGGAAATTTAGTGCACTGTGACAAAGTATGCCAGAATTGTATGTCAGTTCAGAAACCGATCCGGGGGGGGGGAGTGGGGAGGGAAATTATTCTGTTCTCCAAAGTCTGCTTGCAATTGCTAACTACGTTCTCAGAATGAGCTTAGATCTTCATGATGATCATAAAAACAAAAGCATGCATAGAATATGCACACATCAAAAACTCCACAAATCAGCCAAACCTAGCACAGAGTTGTTGCATTGTTAAATGCACCCTGTTCAATAGTTCTATGCTATCAGGGGATAAGTACACGCATATAATTCACATTCAAATCAAACATTAATAAGCCAAACTATGGTAGCATTGTATTAGTATGTTACAAATTAAACAAAATGTGAAGTGTATTTGGCTTGTAAGCCTTAGATTTTATAATATTGCACTGGTGAGATTAGTAACAATGTTTTAACTAACCAATCATAAAAGCACATTAAATGTCTGGCTTTAAGACATGGACAATTGCCAGTAATATGCAGTTAAACTATATTAAATATATATTCAAACGGTCAACTTCTAAAGCGTTGCCATGACTATTATCAGGTTGGCATTTGAGGGAGGATTCGGCCAGAGTTGGGTCCCATATTTCTACAACCTAGTTCGTGAATACGAGTAAATTTGAAAGCAATTGAGTAAAGCAATTAAGTGAAAGCCAGTTTAGGCTCCACAGAAGATCAAGCCAAGATGTTGATCCTAATAAATGAATGTTTGTTTTTTTGTTTGAACTTAGTCTCGAGGCTCATAAATTAATTAGGTCATCTCTTGGGAACTTCACACCAACATTTGTAGGCTGCTTTAAATAGTTCAAATGTTGGAAAGAGAGGCATAATAAAAACCCACCTATCCTAAATGGCATTCTTCATTAGCTTTACATTCTCTTTCTTTACACATGCCAAGCAGTAAGCGTTGAAAGATTAATAACAAACACCAGTTAAATAACAGGCAACATGAGATTATTAATTCAGTGCTAGTATTTCCAGTTGTGCAACAGCTTCATGGTGCTGAATCTTTCCTTGCCCTCTGCTCATTCCCCTCCCCTCCTTTTAGGCAGTCACTTTTTTTCCCTTAAAGATGAACAGAGTTGACATCTAAGATTAATGCAACTCGCAGTTTGATAGCTCAAAGCTGGTCATACCTGAAACGTGCTTTAATTTTGAATTACTTTTTACCAAGAGAATTGGTATTTAACCATGCAGTTCCCAGAAATATGGCAATGCACTGTGCAGTTTTCAACAAAGTGTGTTCATGCTGAACACGATCATATGGAATAAAGTTGTTACACTTCTGTATGAAAAGCCATTAAAGGACCCAAAAAAATAAAAAAAATAAAGTTAAAATATTCTTTCCCCCAAAATTGATATACCCTACCTTACAGAGGGAGATTGAAATTGGTGGCTTAAAAATTACTTGGGTTAGATACTGTATGTAGAACATACAGTTGATCTAGAGCCGAGGTGGCGCAGTGGTTAGAGTGCAGCACTGCAGGCTACTTCAGCTGACTGCAGTTCTGCAGTTCGGCTGTTCAAATCTCACCGGCTCAAAGGTTGACTCAGCCTTCCATCCTTCCGAAGTGGGTAAAATGAGGACCCAGATTGTTGGGGGCGATATGCTGACTCTGTAAATCGCTTAGAGAGGGCTGAAAGCCTTATGAAGCGGTATATAAGTCTAACTGTTATTGCTATTGCTATTGCTAAATGCTTCTCGATGTCTGTGTGTATTGAATAGTTTAAACAACGGTGACAGTATTATGAAAGCAGGTTCATATCCACATAAAAGACTAAGCAGTCCCAGGTTTGTATCTAAGAGGTTTCTGTCCTCTCATATAAGAATGAAATATTCTAGGAAATATTAAAAAGGCAGAATATTTCCTCTAAAAGAGAAATAAAATATTAAAAGAAACAGAAACTTAGCCTTGGGCCCCTGCCCCCAGGAGATATTTTGGTGCCAGCCTATCTACAAGACAAAAGACCTTCATCCTCACGAATTTGCCCTCTACCCATCTAGCAGCAGAACTCACCACATGGCACCTAGGGATATTACATCAGCCCAAGGTTCAAGCAAACTTGATTCAGACAAACATGGCTCCATATGGGGGTCTGACAACAACCAATAGAATACATTTCTTACACAGGAACAAGTCTCAAGGGCAAGGTCCAAGAGAGGGTATAAATACCCCCCATCTCTCTCTCAAACCCATGTGTTCAGCTGCACCAGGACTTCAATTCCATGTGGTCCTGTCCATCAATAAATCATCTTTCTAATCAGCCTCCATGCTTCCGGTGTCTTTCTCCCCACTTGGAACTGAACCCAGATGGATATTTCTCTGAACACTTTCATAGTTCATTTTGGAGGGGGGGTGGTGGTGCTCTAGACTTCTAGCAAAGGCGTAAATCGTAGAATTCAGTCATACTAAATTGATTGGAAGGAAGTCAACTAGTAAGAAACGAAATGCAAAATAAAATACTTATATGTTTCTGCTTGCAAATGCTGTATATCTCATTTCCTCTCCAGTTTCTAAGGCGGTGTAAATTTGGCAATAATGGGGGCTTTGCAGTATTAGCTGATGCTCCTAATCTATTAAGTTCAAATGTTCTTTCCTGTGGATCCTGCATTCTGAAATTGTATATATGCAATGTATAATATATGTACTGTTAAACAGAACTCACATTGGTTGTTGCTTAGAGGTCAGCAAACCTCAAATCAATGATGGCATTTGTGAGTTCTAATGCTTTAAGTGGCTTTCACATTTCTATCTTCAGGAAATGGGAGCAGAATTACAGGAAAGTGATTATGCAGTCACTACTTGTCAGATGTGATGAACAGCTAGCTAAGAAGGAAGGCTGGAAAATGTTGTTACAGTGTTTTGAAGTCCAAATGTAAAATATCAGAGATGGGAGGTGTGAAGGAAATACATTTAAGTCAAGACTTCAAATGCATATGTTGATCGATTGTAAGTAGCACTTCTGTCTGTCTGTCTGTCTGTCTGTCTGTCTGTCTGTCTCTCTCTCTCTCTCTCTCTCTCTCTCTCTCTCTCACACACACACACATACACACACACACACACACCACCACCACCACCACCCACCACCACCACCCAAAATTAGATAGGGAAAAGTGATAATGCTTATCGTGCTATGGTAGAAATAAGTTATCATGTGGTAGACATCAAGGTTTAGAAGTCTTGTTAGAAGATCCAGCAGCTTGTTAATTTAACTGTCTAACAAGAGAAAGTTTATAATATATTGGGAAATGGCATCATACTAAATTGAATTAGGGACAATGTTTGCATGTTTTGAAATTGCAAAGTAATTACACCATTTGCTGAAATATGTGCACTAGGAAAGTACATGCCATAAGGCTCATTGTTAAAATATACAGAGTAATTAATATTCTGTGGACCGTCAGATGCAATATACTTGCAAACTTCTAAGTGCCTGAAAAGGGAGGAAATCTGGGCAATAAGGTATAATATATTAATAAATGATGCAAATAAAATTCAATACACTATATTATGGATTCTAGAATATAAAACCAGGTAGCTATATATTTCTCTCTGTAGTCTCTGCTTCTTCAAATCATTCTCCACCCTACTTCCCCAATCCATATTTTGGATAATGAACATCACAGAGAAGCATCTGTAGAGATTTTTTATTGGATTTTACATAAGGAGATAAAAATAATTGATCTATGTATAATAAAATATATACTGAATACTTATTTTTGGTCCGCTTTTGATCTTCAATATTGAACGTCTAATATCAGTTTCTCCCAAAATTAAAACAGTCTGGAATCTGTTTTTGTTGTTGTTGTTGTTGTTTTTTAAGTTACCACTGACAGCTGAATGATAAGTCAATGCAGACTTAACAGACTTAACTGATGGATTTAAACATGAATGAACCAAGAATGCAACTAATGCTTAGCATGTCTTATTTTGGGAGACATTAAAATTCGTTTGCAGATTATTAAAACAAGAAACAGTGTCCGTGATGGGATGCAAAATTTAAGCACATGGAGTTTTAAAAGTATTTGAGAAGCAAAACTAGAGAAAAGAGTAGAAAATAAAAAAGTGAAAGAAAAGAAAAAAAAAGCAAGAAAACTAACTTTTCGAAACACAATGACCTTCTCTTCAACAGATATTAAGAGATATATTATCTCTCCTTCCTCTTGTCTTCCGAAAATCACTTCAATCCTGATTTCATTCTTATCTGTTTTAACCAACACCCTCTTTATTGTAAACATTTTACAGATCATAAAGATATACATATGGCATAGAAGCACACCTTAAATTTAAACAGCTGGCATGTTTTTTTTCCCCTCCTCTTCATAATCCCGAAGACACAAAATGTGGCAATTTAGAAATGTTGCAGATTCCCCAAGGAGCTTTTTAAAGCTTCTGGCTAATTCCTCTCCTTTTAATGCTGCATTGGGACATTTGAGACCAGTGTTTTCAATACACTTTAGCTTCATCGGAAACTTATTAACATGACAAAGTGGAAGCTATTAATGACTACAAACAGTATTATGTGCCCGGGCATACAAAATGGGCATGTATTAAATTTTATAAGCACTGATTTTAGAAGTATTTGGGAAGAAAGGCTCACTCTGGTTTGTGAGAGCAGGAAGTTAAAAAAAAAAGTAATTAGTTAATTCAGTTTTCTTGGTAAGAAAATTAGTTAAGTAGTTCATTCTCAACTGTTAATTAAAAAATATATTTTATTCCCAGTTTTTCTTGGTAAGACACAACTGCCTTGATAAAAATGTTTTTGATTGATATGCTTCTACAACAGAAAATGTATTGTTCTCCAAGATAGATTTGATAAAAGGAAACAAGCTATATAGTTAAATAACACACCCCAAAGCAATATATTATCAAATAGTTAAATATGCATCGTTAGACTAAACAATTATAACACGTGGAGTTTAAAGGCTACAAATTATTGATACCACTTCTCTAGTGAGATACCAGCTTTGGGCAAATGCAGACATTTCCATTTCTTTTTCTTTTTCAGCTTTGAGAGGAATAAAAAGGTAAATCTCATCCCCACATACCTAGCTTATTTTCAAGAGCGCGTCAACAATTTTTGAGATGAGGTAATTGATCATTTCCAAGCCTAAGCTTGAGGGAAACTATTTCTCTTAAGTAGCATTTCTTTCAAGAATAACCCCATGGAGGAAAGATGGTAGAGAAGAAAGAGGTACATCAGGCTTCAAACATTAAGTAGAGTGCCCTCAAATTGGGGATAGCGGTGAGACAATTATTTGCCACCTCAGACTCAGCACATTTCAGAATGAATAAATACTTCATTATCTCCTCCATGTGTCTCTCCAAACTCTTCTCCTAAGTGGCTAGATGAGTTTTTCCCCTGAGCTGTATCAACTAGCTGAACTTACTCCATCTGTTTTATTGCTAGTGTAAATTATTTCATTTATTCACATTGCTACTTTTTCATCCATCACTACCTCTGGTATCCAGTTCATTTAGCACTAGTGTGCTATTTATATCTGGGTCTCAGTCCCTACAATTTGTTTTTTGTGTTGCACTGAATGAGAGGGTACTTATTTCTTACTAACACCCTTTCCCTTTCCATAAATTCTAATAGCAGACATTTTGATGCAGATGAGGAGACATATTTGCTAAGCATTGCAGAACAGTGGGGTTGTGAGTGAAATGAATAAAGAGAAGGAAGAGAGAAATATAATAGAAGCTCTTCCTATCATTTAGTCTGCTGGGATAGGATAAGAGGGGCTTACTACTCTTGTAAGACTTTGTTTACTAATTATCTCAGAAAAGAATATGTGTAACATAAACAGATATAAATTAATTCTTTTTGTTCAAAATATTTTAGACTATATACGAAGATTTTCATAAATGAAATGAAATCAATGTTAGAATGTAACAGTACTCTGATATACTGAGCTGATCTTTGCTTTGCCATGAAAAGACATCCATTCACATGTCCTCATGATTCCACCTCTATCTCATTATTGGCCTGCTTTTAATACATTTTCAAGGTAATCAGATGCCAAAGAGATGTATTTTCACGTTATGACAGAACAAAATATTCCTATAAAACTAGGATATCCAGAAGGCAAGATTATACAATTTTTTTTGGTATTTGTATTGTATTTTATTATTTGTATGCCGCCCTTCTCCGGGAGGACTCAGGGCAGCGAACAATTCAAGGGGGAAAAAGGGGAACATAAAAAGACAAAATATGAATAATAAAAGTAGACAACAGTCGCACAACCATACATGTCGAGAGGGGAGGGAACTCATCGCCCCCAGGCCTGCCGGCAAAGCCAGGTTTTGACGGCTTTTCGGAAGGCCTGGAGAGAGGTGAGGGTCCGAATCCCTGCGGGGAGTTCATTCCAGAGGGCCGGAGCTGCCACAGAGAAGGCCCTCCCCCGGGTAATAGCCAGGTGGCATTGGCTGGTAGATGGCACCCAGAGGAGGCCAACCCTGTGAGATCTAATGGGTCTGTGGGAGGTAATCGGCAGCAGGCGGTCTCTCAAGTACCCAGATCCAATACCATGAATTTGAGTCAGCAGTCTGCATGGCTCTCTTTGGTCTGATAGTTTTGCTAAGACTCTGCCCCTTATAATGAGACACTGGACTTTTTATCTATTCTACAGGGATGTTTGGACCAGAATTTATTTGGTCAGTCACTTCTTCCTTGTAGATAAACCATATGACCTAAAAGTGGTCCTTGTCATGATCAAGAGATCCTGTGCCTAAGACATCCAAGGAATTGATGCTGCACGTATATTACTTGTGTTGCTAAATAACAGTTGACTTCATGCTATTTTGTTAACCAGATTATCTGTGAAGGCTTTCTATCATATTTGTGGGAAAGGTGCATTAGGATCTTCCTCTAGATTTACCATTATTCTGGCTATGAGAAAGACTGAAACAGCAGCTATTTTGGATGGTGGATCTCTCTGCCTATCCATAAACAGACACAACTTTTTCTCAAATTTCTACTCTTCAGGGATCATCTTGTGGCTGCATCTCAGATGTACAAATATGAATATTGGGTGATCAGTGGGTGGCCATTAAGAGAGACAAAAACCATACCTCTTTGCTGTTGCTTTTTGGTTCCTTCCAGAACCAAAATCAAATTTAAAAAAAAAAATCCTTTCACAAAAAAAAGGTATGGAACAATATAAATGGACCGCACAGCGTAATAAGTCTCTTACATATGCTAAAACCCACAAACACCTTGAATCTGGACTGCACAACCATTCGGAAATCAGGAGGGATGAATCCATGCTGCCATCCTGTGGTTGATAGGCCTTTTGGAAAAAATAAATTAGGGAAACTATAATAAGTAGAAATTGCCCTGGCCTCACAAATGTTACCTAACACACATTCTGTATGATGACTTTTGGTAGCAGTGGTGTTCCTTGCAATTAGTGACATTTATATTTCAGCCAGGGGAACTCAAGAATATGTGTCCATAGAAAGTATGGATAGCAGTGGTGGGATTCAAATAAATTAACAACCGGTTCTCTGCCCTAATGACCATCTGGGTAGGTGGGGCTCAGTGGCCATGTGACTGGGTGGGCGTGGCCAACTCAAGGTCACTCAGGTCGATGGGCGCTTCGCCTTAGCTGTTACAATGTCATAAGGGTTAACCGGAGAGGCAGTTTCTGTAAGCAGGGCAATCAAGATTAGGCTAGAAACAACACCAGAATGTTTCCTTCCTGCCTTCCTTACAGGATTAGCCCTGTAAAGTGGGGGAAAAAAACAAAAGGAGATTTCTTCCAACAACCGGTTCTCCGAACTGCTTTGAAAGTTACCAACCGGTTCTCCCGAATAGGTGCGAACCGGCTGAATCCCACCACTGATGGATAGTAACACAATGTGATCCCATTGTATATATGGCTGCATTATGGAGGCAGCGTGGGGCTACAATAATCCTTCTTGATTTTGTACGGGGAAGAAAGTACCACAACAATGGCCATGTGGTTTGACCCAGCTTTTTGTAAGTTTGAATCTGAAACAGATATCAAGATATATTATTTTAAAAGGTTACCCACATACAACTGACGAGAATTTATTCTAGTTGTATAAAGTTGGTTACAGTAAGTGACAGGTAATTTCAGCAAATGAGATGGGACACCAGCATCTCTATCACAACCCCCTCTCCCCACTTCTCAATAAGATATAGTGGGGGGGGGGGAAACCTTGCAGAGGGAGATTAGTGGACTAAGAAAATATATATATATAAAATAGATGATATATCTAGAAAGGAAAAAAAACACAATTTAATCATGTTAAAATGGAGATATGATTAGTAAGAAAGTGGTCTATATTAAATAAGGGGGTAAAAATGAAATTATATTTAAAGAAAATACCTAAGTATCTGAAATTTAGAATTATTCCTTGAGATATCAATCATAGCTATTATTCATATACTGCTATATTCAGACCCAGTAATATATTTGTTGAAAAAAATGAAGACTCTTGGACAGGGAGGTTTGTTGGACTAGACAAATATATTTATTTATGGGGAATAAATTCATAGAATATGACATTATTTTGTCAGCCAGCAAGATTATTATATATGCATAAAATTGAGATATATTGAAGTACTCACAATGGAAAAAAAAAAACAATTACTTTTGTGGAATACTGAACCTTTTGAGGACTTTTTGATGGAAGGAGCTAAAATGATATTATTTATATTGGAAAATTGAAAAGGTGTTGAATAAGGGGTATTTTTTGTTATGCTTAAAAGAGGAAGAATAATAATTTTGATTGTAATGGCTATAATGCAGTCTGTCACTTTCGTAATCCCTCCCTCCCTCCCTCCCTCCCTCCCTCCCTCCCTCCCTCTCTCTCTCCCACTTTCTCCCACTTTCTTTTATTTTGATTCCAAAAACTTCTTCACAGGGAGCAGAGCAGAGGTGGGTTCCTTCCAGTTCCTACCAGTTCAACTGAATAGGTAGTAACTTGGCGGCCTGGGTCGCTGGAACCGGCAGTGACCCAGGCCTGCCACGCCACTGAACCAGTTCCTCAGCCACTTGTCCCACCCACCCATCCCACCCAGTCACCCTCACCTCCCAAGCAGCATTGCTGCCTAAGATGCCATATGGTGCCTGCCCTGTACCCCAACTGAGCTGCCTCCTCCTCCTACAGGTAAGTCTCACTAGCCCCACCCACTTCAGCTTGCTGCAGCCCCCCCCCCGGCTCGCAACCGTACCTCCCCCCCACCTTCCAGGATCCCCATGAGCCCCATTTTGGCTCCCAGGGGGCTTTAGGGAGGCCTGGCAACCCCAAAATAGGGTGTGCTTCCTTCCCAGCAGAACGTAAAGTCCATGTGGGTGAGTAAAGTTCATGAGCCAAGGTGGCGCAGTGGTTAAATGCAGCACTGCAGGCTACTGCTAGATCAGCAGTTCAGCGGTTCAAATCTCACCGGCTCAGGGTTGACTCAGCCTTCCATCCTTCCGAGGTGGGTAAAATGAGGACCCAGATTGTTGGGGGCAATATGCTGACTCTCTGTAAACCGCTTAGAGAGGCCTGAAAGGCCTATGAAGCGGTATATAAGTCTACTGCTATTGCTATTGCTATGTATGTTGTGTTATGCATTATTTTGAAAACAGGCCTTGCAAAGATATAGCATACTGCCTATATGTTGTGCTTTCTCCAGAAATGTTCCTAATGCTGCAGATTTTGTTTAATTTGCAACTACTGGTAAATTGTTGGTTTGACACAGAGGTGGGTTTCTGCTGGTTTGCTCTGGAACGGGGGAACCAGTAGTGGCGGTGGTGGGAGGCTCCTCCCACCCACCCAGATGCTTCTGTGCATGTGAACCAGTAGTAAAATAAATTGAAACCCACCACTGGTTTGATGTGACTATGAACTCTGTGGTGTACTTGTGCCTTCATAGTATTAAACAACAGGGTGCATTTAAAAATTAGATAATTCAAACTTTACTTATCAATGAATATGTAGATTGATCTAAGTCAATGGAATCTATTTTTGGAAATGAATTTCTGTTTTTTTCCCCTATTTCCCATGTAGAAATGATGTTCAAAAGAACAGTGAAAGTGTAAGACAATAACGTTTAAAAAAAAACAGGACTTTTATAGTCTTGTTCCTTTCTGAACTATAGATTTGATCCATACCACCATAAAACACACATTATTCTCTACAAGTAAAATGAATCTCATGAATCAAAGTAATGACTAGGTCCTTAGTTTGATATATTATGGAGTACAGTATCTTGAGAAATGAGCATTGTACCACTGTGTTAAAAATGCATGGGTAGATTTATACATAAAAATGTGAAGATTCTGTATAAATTATACTAAGAGCCCAGGGTTCCTGGTTATGCTTCACTGTGCAACATGGAATATACCATTATGCAGTCACATTTAAATAAGTTCATATGCAAGTTCATATGCAATTATGTACAGTACATAGACACAAATGTTACTCTGGGGCTAACAGAACTACATTTCCTAAATTTCTAGAAGTTCTGTGGTTTATCATCCTGAGCCAAGGTTACATAAATACTCAAAACTGGCTTCTGAATGAATGAAGAATTACATGTGTAAATGATTTCTGCCTACTGTTTTCCACCACCACACAACTATGTATGTAGAGCATGTATCACTTTCTCAGATGCCTTATCTATAGCTTTCACTTCTATGGTCCAGCTTCTTTGAGTGGCATATTCAATCATATTATTTAAAGCTGATGATGCAGGACTGCAGAAATGTATTTTTTTGAGATTCAAGTTAATAAGAGTGTCAGCCCCGGAGGCCATGTTTTTCTTCAGATCTCCGGGGCTGTCACATTTAGTGCTGGGGAAACTGCGAGTGGGATTGTATAGAGTGGAAGATATATTTAGACATAACCACATTCTTTTCTCTGAGAGTCAAGGACGTTCATCCTGCACCCGGAGTGGCGTGATTGGGAGGCATCTCCAGTTGGGACAGTGGATTGATTGGACCATGTGAAGGAGATGTGAGTGCAGAGGAAGGGATTTTGACTTTCTTTTGGGTGGGAGAAAACCTGGAAGCTTTCAGATTTGGGTTTTCCCAGATGTGCCAATATGACATCTCTAATAAAATGGATCTTTGAAGGAATTGCTAGCCTTGGAGTGTTATTCAGTTGGGGGTGTTCCTTGGAACCCTGACAAAGAGATTGCCAGAGATTTGGTAAATCTTTGGCATCATTTGATAAGCAAGGAACACATAATAACATTTAAGTTTCTTGTCATACTCTAGCACTGATGATGTTGCCTACTTTGGTAAGGACATATCTGTAAGTTCAGAGAGCACTAAGGACCCACAAATTCAACCCTGAGCTAACAATAGCAATAGCAGTTAGACTTATATACCGCTTCATAGGGCTTTCAGCCCTCTCTAAGCGGTTTACAGAGTCAGCATATCGCCCCCACAGTCTGGGTCCTCATTTTACCCACCTCGGAAGGATGGAAGGCTGAGTCAACCTTGAGCCGGTGAGATTAGAACCGCTGAACTGCAGATAACAGTCAGCTGAAGTGGCCTGCAGTGCTGCATTTAACCACTGCGCCACCTCGGCTCCTTCTCAGCAATATTCGGCAATATTCTTTTCTATCAAGACCTCTCAAGACAAAAAATGAACAAACAAACCACCAGCTACACAACTATTAATTTGAAAAGTCAGGAGTGAGAAGCCAAGAATTAACATAGATGGAGGACAGGAACATGGGATACTGTTAGTTTACTGTTTCCTATTATTCCCTGCAAAATTCTACTTCTTTAAATTTATGCCTGCTTGGGAATGCAGCACTGAGAAAGTTTTATAAACATTTCATGCTCTCAGAGCTTGTTACATTAAATCACAGGTGTCAAACCTGCCATGTCACATTGCCATCACATGATGTTTCATGTTTTTTCCCCTTTGTGGAGTTGGCATCGCCTAAGAGCCAAGGTGGCGCAGTGGTTAAATGCAGCACTGCAGGCTACTTCAGCTGACTGCAGTTCTGCAGTTTGGCTGTTCAAATCTCACCGGCTCAGGGTTGACTCAGCCTTCCATCCTTCCGAGGTGGGTAAAATGAGGACCCGGATTGTTGTTGGGGGCAATATGCTGACTCTGTAAACCGCTTAGAGAGGGCTGAAAGCCCTATGAAGCGGTATATAAGTCTAACTGCTATTGCTATAACTGCTATGTGTGATACATCCAGCCATTGGGCCACCAATTTGACATCCCTGCATAATATCCTGAGTAACATTTTTTTAAAAAAACTATGTTAGAATTGTTAATATTTCTGTCACAATCCAATGACAGAAGGAGGAGGAGTGAGGGGGAAAAAAAATCAACAAATGAAGAGCAATAATGCATTTACTGCACATTCTGAACATTAGGGAAACCTGAGCCACTACAGGAAATTGTTTTCTGAAAATCACAGAAAGCTTGGAAAAAGCAGCTAAAATGAGATGAATGATTTTATGTCAACTCTCATTGTGTTGCCTCACACATTAGTATACTTCTTCGGCCCTAAGTACGATATAAGTGCTTTAAAATGTGGATGAAGTAACCATGGAAAACTAATCTTATCACAGGGAAGGAAACAAAATTGTGGTATGAATATTATGCACTAAGATAAGTAATTACTGTTTGAAAGTCAAAGAGAGAAATTATGCTGAAAGGAAGACTCAGAGATGGTGAGCTAAAATAACTATCAATCAACCCATCCACCCATCCATCCATTCATCCATTACTTTTATTTTTAGTTTGCTATCAAAGAAAAAAATATGTGAATTATTTTCCATTTCTCATTGCTATAGGCTAGTTTGTTTACTGTATATACTCAAGTATAAGCCTAGTTTTTCAGCCCACTTTTTGGGCTGAAAAAAGCCGCCTCGGCTTATACTCGAGTCAGTGAAGAATTTGCCCGAAATGGAGGAGAAAAAGGGGCGTGGTCATGCCGCTGGGTGACACTCGTGAATGGCCCAGTGCCCCTGTGAGTTTCCCCTCCCTCTGTGTCAGTTTGCCGCGCAGCGCGCACCGCACCATCCCCCCTCCTCACGTTCTAATGTAATGCAGGGCTGTCTTACGATTCCCCTTCCTCCCCCTCCTGCCGCTCTGCAACGATGTCCCACCTCCTCCTTGTTATGGCAAGCAGCCACATAGCGATGTCCCACCTCCTCTGGTACGGTGATCCAATGATAGGAATCACTGTGCCGTGTGTCATAGGAGGCGGGACATCGCTCCCACGGCTGCACGGGACATCATCATCACAGCGGGACATCAGCATCATGAGGTGAGTGAAGTATTTCATTGAATACACCGCTAGTTTACTGTTTTTCTTTGAAATAAATATTCAAAAACATTATTGGTATCTATTTTTATTTTTGAAATTTACTGGTAGCTGCTGCATTTCCCACCCTAGGCTTATACTCGAGTCAATAACTTTTCCAGTTTTTTGTGGTAAAATTAGGTGCCTCGGCTTATATTCGGGTCGGCCTATACTTGAGTATATACGGTACATGTAATGAAAGCTGTTTTTCTCCCTTACCTGCAACAATCATTGGTCTATAGGATATGAATATATTCAAGTCATACAGACTGTATTATTAAATTGTGGATTGTCTCAGGACTTTTTTTAGAGAGAGAATTTCATTAGGGTGAAAATGGAAATTGACTTTTTTGGACAGGCTAATTGTTAGCTGAGGTAATTTAAGAACACTAAATATTAAGCTCATCAAAATATATGAAGCTAAAACAATTTTTATCAAGAAGACTAGACATTTGTCATAGATCTGCCAGGAGTTTGCAGTGAAAAGTTAATCAGGTATATATAAGAATTTATTACGGGCTACTGGCATGGATTATTGCAATGCTTGATTATTACTGTTCCTCAGCCGTATTTCATTCACCATATTTAAGAGTTGTTTGGAAAGCCTGTGATTCTAGTCGAAGTGTTGCTTTTACATGAATCACTATGAAGCTGCATGGAATTTCACTACAGTTTGTAGTACGCTTATCAGGAATATAAATCAGCTATAAGAGATATGAAAGTCTCTCTAAATAAAGGAAGTAAGAAATCACAAGCAGGATGGTGTTGCTGTTAGACTATGTGAATGGTGATTGAGCTGGACAAAGTCAAGAAACATGAACCAACTCTAGAAAGGATCTCCGAAGGCAGAATAGAAAGTGCACTACTCCATACATTCATAATGTGCCTGCCGCTTCAGTGTTTGCATGCAGATAAGCATTAGAATTATTCATCATTTCAAAATAATTGCTGTTTCACTCTACATAAGGGAAAAGCTCATGAGGCTGAATAAAAAGGGAACGTTATTGATTGATACTACAATAATTTTCAAGAATTTTTAGCTTTAAACTCAATTTTCTTTACAGATAATCAACTGGAGGTCTTTGAAATTGGCCAATATAGTTTATGAAAACTAAACAATTGATCAATTATGGCTTAAAGGAAGATTAAGTAGAGCCTCTCCAGGTTGAGCTGAACTAAAGTTATTAAAAAGGGGAAAAAACTCTAATCTCATTTTCACAAGGGCCCCGTGAGAGAGGAAGGAGAGCATTCTGGGGTGATTTGTTGTTTATTACAAGGCACTTAAATAAGAAGAACAGAACGGCGTTGTAGTCTAAATTTTGGAAATCTATTTACATATGATGCTACTATACTATGCCTCTGATATCACAGTGGGAATAGCAGCAAGAGAGCTGTTGTCTTCATTCTCTGGAACTTAATCCAGGTATTTAAAATGAGCCGAGGTGGCGCAGTGGTTAGGGTGCAGTACTGCAGGCCACTTTAGCTGACTGTAATCTGTAGTTCAGCAGTTCAGATCTCACCGGCTCAAGGTTGACTCATCCTTCCATCCTTCCGAGGTGGGTGAAATGAGGACCCAGACTGTGGGGGCAAGTTGCTGACTCAATTTGCTAAAAAATAATAATTGTAAACCACTTAGATAGGGCTGAAAGCCCTATGAAGTGGTACATAAGTCTAATAAATAAATGAATGAATGAATGAATGAATGAATGAATGAATGAATGAATGAATGAATGAATGAATATTTGCTAGTCACTATGGGAGATATGATGGTGAATTAGGTTTCATGTTAAATTCTAATACAGTCTGATTGATAGAAGTGGAGTAATATTCTATCTTCTAATAACTACATTTGCAAAGCCTATGAAAATCTGTTTTTCAGTATTAAGAAATAGGAGCAAATGTTTTTTTTTTTTAAAAAACACATTTTTTTTTGTGCAAATTAGATTTTATATTCTCTATACATGTCATCATTTCCAGTCAACCGGCAGCTTGAGGGTTGAAAACTCAAAACCTTTCAGACTTGTGGATATTTCTTTAAATAATCAATGCTGATATCCTTTGTTAAACTCCAGTAGACATTCACCCAGGCAGTTTAGTCAGTCGTTAAATTCTGCACTTATTTGATTATCAGAAGGATGCAGAGTGATCTCTTAGACACACAACATTAACCTTCAGTCAATAACCACTTTACTGCTAGATGGACCTCTTTTTCTCGAGCCTTTTTCCAGCTGCATTAATGTGACAAGGCCATTTTGAGTAAGGATTAGCATGTTCAATATGTCAAAGTTGAAATCCTGTTTACAATGAAAGACAATGCATTAGGTTTTCTGCCTCTCTGTGCAACATTCCCTACCTGAAACTCACCGAGGCACCTTTGAGTGCTTCCTAGTGAAAGAAAAGACTGCCACGACTCATCCATGCAAATAAATAAATGGAAATTGAACATTATGCTCTTCCAATTTGTACACGTGTATGGGAAAAATCACCTTGAAAACAAAGAAACAAACGAACGCACTATCCAATTCAAAAAGTTGATCATTTATATGTCACCAAGGATTGATGCCGAGGTGGCGCAGTGGTTAAATGCAGCACTGTAGGCTACTTCAGCTGACTACAGTTCTGCAGTTCGGCTGTTCAAATCTCACCGGCTCAAGGTTGACTCAGCCTTCCATCCTTCCGAGGTGGGTGAAATGAGGACCCGGATTGTTGTTGGGGGCAATATGCTGACTCTGTAAACCGCTTAGAGAGGGCAGAAAGCCCTATGAAGCGGTATATAAGTCTAACTGCTATTGCTATTGCTATTTATGTTTTTAAGGTGCCAAAGCAGGCCAGTATGATGTCCTGTTCTGGATGATAATCAAACAATCCAGAATTAAATTTACCCTCAGCCACGGAAGCTTATGACATGCATTTGGGCTACTCGCTTTCTAGCTCTTCCCCAGGATGTTATTTAAAGATAAAATGAGAGCAAAGTCCTATCTCTGCAACTTTAATTATCTGTATTTATTTAATTAGTGTAATTAAAAAAATCTAATAAATTATTCCATTTTTAAAGAAATGAAATATATATATATATATATATATATATATAGATAGATAGATAGATAGATAGATAGATAGATAGATAGATAGATAGATAGATAGATAGATAGAGATAGATAGATAGATAGATAGATAGATAGATAGATAGATAGATAGATATGTAAAAGCCAGTATCCTAGAATATTTAAGTAGATAAATAAAGTAAAATCTACCTCAAGTCGAGCTTAGATATTAGTGACTACATGGGACACATACCTATATTTTTTCTTGGGAGTAATTTTAAAATAATTTGCATTTTCTGGATATTTTTTTCTTTGAATTCTCTGGAATTCCTGGCTGGTTTCTCATTGAAGTAATAACTGCATCTGACGCTGCATAGTTTTCAGAGGTCAGCCAAAGCTGGCTGATATACTTAAATAGCAAATATTTTTTAAAGCAAATTTCCTAATCCACGATCCATTTTCTATTTAATGTTATACATTAGCCCTGTATTTAAGTTTCAAAATGAAACCTGAACACAAGGGATAGATATAAATAACAAATTGTGGTGGTGGGAGGGAGGGTCTCCTTTTTTCCCTATATTTTTTGTTGGTCAATTTCTGGCTATTTGTTTTGTCCCTAAAGAATTTGCAGTTAATATGGGACATTTGTATGAATTTCTAGCTACACTGTTTTGTACTGAGCTCTGGTGGAGTACAAGAGAACATGGTGGCATCTTAAGGAGAGTAAGAACTAGAGCCACTCCATACTAGTGTGGAAATGCAGCATTTCAGGCCCTGACCAATCATTCACGTTGAGCAGTGGTGGGTTTCAAATTTTTTTAGAACCTCTTCTGTGGGTGTGGCCTGCTTTGTGGGAGTGGCTTGCCGGCCATGTGACCAGGTGGGAGTGGCTTGCCAGCCATGTGACCGAGTGGGAGTAGCTTGGCAGTCATGTGACTGGGTGGCCATGGCCAAGTTGTAAAATGTGATGAAACTCACTTAACAACGCTCTTGCTTAGCAACCAAAATGTTGGCTCAGAAACTCTGCCATTTGAAGCACACAAGTCTTAAAGCTGTTAAGTTACAAGACCCTTGCGTCCCTATCCCTTTAGAAGAAAAATCCCCAGGGGTGTTCAACCTTGACAGCTTTAAGACTTGTGGACTTCAACTCCCAGAATTCCTCCTCTCGCTCTTCATCTTGATGATGTGCGGAGGGAGCTGGAACCGGTTCTAAACGGCACTGTAGATTCTATAGAAGAGGTTAGAACTGGCAGGAACCCACCCCTGATGTTGAGACTCAAATGAACATGAATTGAATTATTGCAGCTGTTCAACATATCTGGAGGGGCCTTGCATTACTGACAGTGTTGTAAATGAAACACTTCTCCTAAAGTACTGTATATCTCAAATAGTTCTGGGCATTCAGATCAGAAACTTCTGGAATGACTGTGACTTCATTTTGCCTTATGGAAGATGGCCTTGTTTTTTAGGAGGAGTGGCTTGGAAGGGAATGCATATTATCATCCTGCAATGTTTTGCAGTACCCTATTTTTCTTCTTCTTTCGTTTAGCAATTGTAATATAATGGAGAATGCAGGAACAAAATACAATTGTGAAGGTAAATTGCATTCAAATTATATTTGGACCACTCAAAGCAATGCAAGTGTAACAAAAATGGTTTAAAAAATCCAAGAAACGACAGCTATACTGCTTCTTGATAGCTACTTCTCAGAAATACACAATAAAAAAGAGGTAAAAATCCATAAAGTAGGGAATATCTGAGAAAAAAAGTTTATAAATAATTATGCAGGCAGTTAGAATATGATATATTCACTGAATCCCAAGACTTTCTAGATTATTTTATTCCAAGCAATTTTTGTATTATATATGGGTACATGGCCACATGGAGAAGAATTAGCCAGCTGCTCTTCTCGGCAATAGCTCCAGATATTTTGGGGGGGACTTGGGAAAGGGGCAGCTGCAGGGACAGAAATAGTTGTGGTTATAGCTGTCATCATAGAAGCATTAGGAGATTATTAAAGCTCTTCATTTGACTACTGAAACACACAGAGACTTGAAAAAATTATGGCTGGCCCAAAATTTTGATGTAGAAAACCAATATTGGGGATATTTTGTATTGCATTTCATTTAAAAAATTGCATGGTTTATTTTGATAAAGAACTTTAAACTGGAATGTGGAGGTTCCAATAATTATTGTTTAAAAGAATAGGAAGAGGAAAGGCACTCAGTCTTAGCCATTTCTGATGAAGGATAATAGTGATTTACTGTCTGAAAAAACCAAAGACAGAAGCGGAACACATCTGAATAAATTCAAACCAGAATAATACAGGGGTTTTCCAGCTGTGCACAGCAAATAGAACTGTCTTCCTGCACTCTCTGGAAGCTGATATTGAAGCATTTTCTAAAAGATTCTTTCTATTCCACAGAGGTTTCTGGTATATATTCTGGCTCCTCATCTTTGATTTGTTGTCCTTAGATAAGCTTTGGAAGTAGCTGTAAATGAAAATCAGAAGTTGATCAAATAACATTCTTGGATTTGATGGATGAATTAGAAAACGCACGCTTTGATTTTGTTGTAGAAAAAACAGGACACGCAAGCCAGCTCTTCAGGGAAGGAATAGTTTATTTGCGCAGGTTCATAGCAAAGAATAATTGGCCTGAACGATGAGTGACAGGCAGGAAATCCCTTATATAGTCTATCACGTTCAGATGAAGCCATCCGCTAGTTTTGGAAACACCCCTCAAGATATGCCCTTGAGTTACAGCAATATTATGTCTACAGGATGTCATAATACATAGTCAGCTAACGGAGCAGAGTAGCTCATATTTTGAGGAACTTAAATGTGTCTTCCAGACAGTCAATCCAGCAAATACATTAAAATAGAGACTTTGCTTCAGCGGTTTTCATGTGCTTCTAACCCGTGTCTAACCGCACCCTGTCCTAAAAGCAAGCCTTTGCAATTTCTATATATGAACAGTTAAAGCTTAATACCATGAGACCCTAGTTTGGTTCAGGCTTGAGGCCTACTCTGGTTCAGCCTGCCACCTCAATTTGGTTGTGGTTTTAATGGAGACATTATGCTTCCAGTCCTTAAATATAGCAAAAGGGAAGTGGTGTGGGATTATATTGGCACTTTCCTGGGAGGAAACTCTGATGTCGTTCCTGGGCTCTATTGGAGCCATTCTCCTATCTTAGGAATTATAGACCCAAATGTTCCTCTTGGGATCACTTTGGCCTTTACTTTCCACATCCTCTCTGGTTTCAACGTCAAGCCCTGGTAGTTCTTCAGTTTCTCATAGTCTTTCTTCCTGATGGTGCTGTCACTTGCCACTTCTATATCTATCCCTACCACTGTCTTATGGACCTCGCCTACTACCACAACGTGTAGTAGATTGGCCAGTACCTGACTATCTGGATCTGGACGGGTCATAGAATCTTAGTTTTCTGATTCTCTGCAACATTCTGTGGAATTTCTTGTCTAGACTTAGAAAGCTCCAGCCCATATTCTGTACAGATGTTTCTCTACACAACGCTCCTTGGTCGTACCATTCAGTGTATGCTGTTCCTGTCTGCATCTTACACTCTGCCACTATATGTTGGACTGTTTCTGAGGTGTCTCTGCATAGATTGGGTCTGGTCTAATATAGTAGACCCCTGCTTCAGAGGTGGGTTCCTACCAGTTCGCACCTATTCGGTAGAACCGGTTCGTCAAATCTACCGAACCGGTTGGAAGAGGTTCCACCTGTAGACCTGGAAAGCAGGTCACACCTACAGAAGAGCTTCCAAAATTTTTTGAAACCCACCACTGGTCCTTGGATATGATTATTCTACACTATCATGCTCTCATATTTATAAAACTCAGGGCCTCTGTGAAAGGTAAGGATGACTCCTGCGTTTGTGGTGCAATCAGAACATTGCGTGTGTTGAAGTTGTTTTAACGCAAACCAAAGATACCTTTTAAAAAACAAGTTTACATCATATTCTTATGCATGCCAGTGGTGTGCGTGAGGTAATTTAAGGTGGTTCTGACAAGTGTCGTCGGCATCTTCATAACCGGTCACATGGGTGGCAAGCCACTCCCATCCAGTCACATGGGTGGCAAGCCACTCCCACAAAGGAGGCCACACCCACAGAGTAGGTTCGAACCATTTTTGAAACCCACCACTGCCCTGCTTCTATGAATCTTGGTGCTCGGTGCTTGTTCTTGAGCTTCATTGATCAATATTTCAGTTCTGCCTCTTAGTTCAGCCCTTTCCAGCCACTGGTAGGATTTCTCAATGTTTGCCACCTCAGCTATCTCTCTATTGTTCAACCTACGCAAAGTCTTCTTTTGCCATGACACCGTTTATGCTTGATCTTCCTCTCACATCTGCTGCTGCCTCAGGCATTCTCCTAGCAGTTCGTCTTTGGGTGCTAACTTACTGATGTATTCCTGGATGCTCCAGGTATCATCCATGACAGCAGCTGTCTTCAGTAGACCCCGATAGTCCTTTCTCCAGATAGTATACAGTCTCTGGATGTTGGACTTGGGGTGGAAACCTCAATACATTGTGAAGAGGTTTGTAAGTATAATCTTTATTGTCAATGTACTTAAGTACAATGAAATTGTATTTCTACCATTTTTAACCACATATTTTTTTAAAAAAAAATATTTCCACTATATTTAAGGAGATTTTTATAAAAATCTATGAATCTGTCTCCAAACCTAAACATCTTTGAAAAAATTGTCTTTTACAAAAAGTGTGTACATTTGTTTTGAACAATTTCACGTATTGATTATCAAACGGATCTTCTTTTATAGGGATTGTCCATCTACCATTTTTGAACCTTTTCCATGAAGGAGAACTGATGGGCACAAGTTATGAAAAAAAAGTTTTTAAAAGTCAGTGTCATACTATTCAATATTATTAAAGTCTTTATCCCCAATATTATGATTATGAGTGCCATTCATAAAGAAATGGATGATCTTAATGGTGTTAACTTCAGTAAATTAATTTATACATGCATAAAACTCCTTCAACTGCTTATAATATACAGTATTTTGTTTTCTCTGTTCTGGTGTCCATCAATTCTCACTGAAACAAAGTATTAAATTATTACCACAGCAGCAGTGAATAGTGATTTATTTATTTGTTTATTTGGAAATGTGTGCATTTATAATTCTGAATAAATGTTCAATGTGCACAGAAGCACGGGCTTATGAGAATTCCTTTTCCCATAAAAAGCAAATAAATTTCTAAAGCTTGTTGTATAAAATGTTTCAGTTCTGGTATGTTAATATGTTGTAGCACCAAATTTAAACCAACATTTGCCATGTAATGTCAACCCAGAGGTTTAAAAGAGTAAGGACAAAGTGTCAAAGTAGAAGCATAATATATAATTTTAAAAAATAGCATTAAAAAGGGGAGGGAGAGAGGAAGGAAGGAAGGAAGGAGGGAAGGAAGGAAGGAAGGAAGGAAGGAAGGAAGGAAGGAAGGAAGGAAGGAAGGAAGGAAGAGTAAATGATATATATTTTATAGACTGTAAATTCCAATTATATACAATGAAAACAACTGATTTAGCACAAAAGGCAGCTATTTTCTTGGAATGTTCACTAAACAGATTGCTTAGTAGAAAGCACACTGTCCTATGTTGACGGTAGCTGAAATATTTTACAATTATATGGATTATCAGTTCTGCCCTCCAAGGATGACAAATTGGAAAGCTAGAAGTATTACCTTTCTGTTTCAATACAAGGACAGATACGCAATGGGAAGGAACAAGTTTGCATCTTTTACTGAGGAAAAGCATCTAAATGTACCTACTCTAAATGGAATGCTTTTCTAATGGTATAGAAATTTACCCCCCTCTCCCTCCCTCACTCCCTCTCTTTCTCTTCCTCCCTCTCTCTCTCTCTCTCCCTCCCTCCCTCCCTCCCTCCCTCTCTCTCTCTCTCTCTCTCTCTCTCTCTCTCTCCTTGGAATGAAAGCTTGACCTCTTTATGTATCAAGATCCTGATTTCTTTATTCCAAACACTTTCCAGGTATATAGCGTTTGATGAGTAAATCTGTAATAAGCCAAGACAGATGAAATTTGGTTGCTCCATGGAGAAATGTCACTTTTTAGAGTATGAGCTAGGCTAGACCTTCCTCCAAAATTTTTCTTGATTCAATATTTTAACTGACATAACCTCGAGCAAGCCTTACCAGAGATGTATCCCAATTCTAACTGAAGAACAGATTTGGCAACTGAATATGTATCTCAGGCTGTAGGTCTCAAGACTGAGAATTTTATTGACCCTAATGATGAGACATTCTTGGATACACAAGATTGGCACAAGGTAAGAGAAGGCTTAAGACTTTGGCCTTAAATATGTAATTCTTTTATTGTTTTGTGTTTAAGCATTAAGCCTGAACTTAGAACTAAAAATGAGATATTTAGAATGAAAAAAATAATCTGGGATGGATTTCCCAAAAGATCAGATAGTTCTTCATCTTAAATAGCATAGATGTAAAGATTTGTAGTCAAAACCTGAACAAAATTCTGCAATTGTCAGAAGAAGCAGGAAGCCAACCTGTTGCTTCAAAGTTCACTTGAGAGATTGACATATGTATGAGCCGGATCAGAGAAAGGTAATGGATGTATAAATCTTTCTATTGGTGTCACTTCCAAGTATCATTTGAGATTTTTGAGGAGCATAAAAAGCTACTACATCTATCATGAGGAACATGGAGGAACTCCAATTTCTAGGTGGGGGGCACATCTATTTTTCCAGAAGGAAATGAAAATCCTCATTGAATCCCAAGATTTATTCTCTTTAGCAGATGAAGTGATAGAAGGGTGTTCCAAAAAGTTAGGTAATATGTCAAGTCTTTTATCAATAGAGATTAAATCACATTATATCAAAGTACTACGCCAACTACAGATAAGCACGGTTCTGCCAATTGTTTTTGAAAAGAATACTGCTGGGAGGAATACAGTTTTGAGGGGGGGAGAAAAGTGTCAGTTCTTTAAAATAGGCCAGCTCAAGAAGTAGACTTTAAAAAACTGCTTAAACTCTAGTTTATAGACGTAAGCTATAAGAAATGCTTCAGTAAATGAAATATGAATATTAGGAGCAGGGCCGGATTTTCCTATAGGCTAACTAGGCTTCAGCCTAGGGCCTCAAGATCAAGAGGGGCCTACATTCAAATTGTTAGCAAAATTAAAATTACACTATTCTAAAAACAGTGAACCGAAAAATAAGGAGAAATTCTACGCATATGACTAATAAACAAACATAAAAATGTATTGGTTAAGATCGTTCCAGCGCCGCAGCAGTTGGGGAGCCCACCCACGTTCCCGGCACTGGTGGTCGGGCGAGAGGCGCGGCCGCTCCCAGTAGCTGCCCCATCGACGCGGAGCCCACTAGCGGCCAGGCAGGTGAGGGCGAGGGGGCCGAGCCAGGCAGCTGAGCGCAGCAGGGGAGGCGGCTGGCCTCGCTGCCTTTGCCGCAGAGCAGAGCCGCCCTTCGTTGGGAGGCCAGCTATATATATATATATATATATATATATATATATATATATATATATATATATATATATATATATATATATATATATATATATATATATATATATATATATATATATATATATATATATATATATATATATATATATATATAGAGAGAGAGAGAGAGAGAGAGAGAGAGAGAGAGAGAGAGAGAGAGAGAGAGAGAGAGAGAGAGAGAGAGAGAGAGAGAGAGAGAGAGATAGAGATAGAGATAGAGATAGAGATAGAGATAGATCCATATAGATATATATATATTGATATATATCACAGTAATGATGTATTTTATTGTCTCTCGTGCAATTTACAAACTTAAAAATGGGGGGTGAAAGGGCCTCATAAGTGGAATAGCCTAGGGCCTCTTTTCATCTAAATCCGGCCCTGATTGGGAGTTTAAAGAATAGTAGAACTCCCATATTTGGGCTGTAAAATTCAATGTAGCAGCAGTATTAGTTTTTAGTATCTCTTTGCTGCCATCTAGAGTTAATCCAAAATTTTCCAACCCAAATATGGTATACCTACAGAACAATTTGAATTTGGATAACGTACGCAACAGCCTGCTAGATAAGGTAAGGTAAGATGAGGTAAGATAAGCACCAAAGACAAATTCCTTTTGTTTCCAATCATACTTGGCCAATAAAGAATTCTATTCTAATCTATAACTTTATTGTCTTTTTTTTTTTACTGCAAGCACACTGCTCCACATTCAAAATGAAATTCTGTTTCCTGCTATCGTAACAATTTAATTGTGAACAAAAGTGATGTTCCTGTTCTTCTATCATATATATAATCTGGGTAACATGAATGGTATGTATTATTTACTTTAAAAAAAAAATCACAGTGACATTTATTTCCAACTTGCAGGTTAATAATATAATAGATTTGCTTTTAATGCCTTTAATCTTTTGTACATCTTGGCAAATGGCATTTTATAGCCGTTGTACTTTGAGGCTTACGGGCACAATCCAAGCTTTGCCAGAAGAGACCACAAGCTGGATTTTTTACGTTAAATGGAAAGTGATCTAAAAATACCCTCGCTTTCCCTCTCCAGGTTAAGTGCTTTCATACACGAACAGGAACTACCCAGTACATAATACAGAGGCAATGTCATGAAAGACCCTTGCGGGAATATGGAAACAATGCAAAACAAAAAGGTTGTGCTTTATTTGACATCATCGTTATTAACGTTAAGCACACAATTTATACACTCATCCAAATTAAATCTCTGCCATTTTAGATTTCAACTTCCATTTGAGGGGCTCTGATGGAACAATCCTTTAGCACTTTCCAGAGACCTTATCAAGCAACAGCGTCCATTAATCTCAGTGCATTCTGCACAGGGGCAGTATTTAATGCTTAATGTCCATTAATAGCCCTGCGCATATAAATAAACAATGAGTACAATAAACTACTCATATCTCCAAGCTTCTTTTAGAGGCATCTATCATCATGATCTTTCTTTTATTTTTTTAAAAAAAGCATGGTTGCCTCTTCTGTTACAGTTCAAGTTTCTTGCATGTTCTGTAATGTTTTTTCCTTCCACACGACAAGCAAAATTTATCTTCTTCCCTACAGATTAACTATAATGGACTCCACATTTTCTTGTCAATCACTGCAGGGAGAAAAGGAGATTTGTGGTCAAAGGCAGACCCTCGAGCCCATGTGCTAGATTAATTTCGTTAGGTTTCCCCATTAGGCTATGGTAGTCTTAAATAAAGAAGCATTCCCTTCTCTTGCTAGGAAATGCAGGGTTCACTTTAAAGCGGCATTCCACATTTTTCTTCATTCGGAAAAAAAGATAAGATAGAACAAATCTGGATCACTGGGGAGTTTCCACCTCAACAAACACTTCACTCAATCTTGACCTTTCAGTAGAAGGATGCCTGAAGCCAGATGAAGTTGACAACTGGGAAACCATTGAACTGGCTTTATCCCCCTCTCACCTTCCCCATTAGGGAAGGTAAAGCAGCAGGTTCTGGGGAGGTCAACTTCAAAGTACTTCGGGCCTGAATATGATGTACATCTGAAGCAAGCAGTCCTTTTTTCTACACGGAACAATAATATAGATTTTCAGAATCAAAGTTAATTGGGCGGGTGAGAGATTTTATAGGATCATTCAATGACAAAGGAAGTGCCAAACTGAAAGTTTGTATAGTTTTGCAGAAACGCTATTTTACAAATCAGGAAAATTTGCCAGAATATAACAAAATCACTAGAGGTGCTCAGAAACTATCATTTAAAAGAAAGAAAGAAAGAAAGAAAGAAAGAAAGAAAGAAAGAAAGAAAGAAAGAAAGAAAGAAAGAAAGAAAGAAAGAAAGAAAGAAAGAAAGAAAGAAAGAAAGAAAGACAGACTGCTACCGGATGTGAATATTCTGGCTTCAGCATCTCCCAAGCCACTGTTTCCATTGAGCAAATGTTGGAGAATATTTTAATTGCTTGGCAATGAAGTTACTCAGACAGGTTTCTTTTTACATGTTAAACAGATAATTCAAAGGCATGGTGGAATCTACTAGTAGAATGGTTAACAGAAAGATGGAGGTGACCATAACACAACCACAAGGTAAACGTTCCCCTCACACGTATGTGCTAGTCGTTCCCAACTCTGGAGGGCCGTACTCATCTCCATTTCAAAGCTGAAGAGCCAACACTGTCCGATGACATCTCCATGGTCATGTGGCCAGCATGATTTAACGCCAAAGGTGCATAGAGCGCTGTTACCTTCCCACCAAAGATGGTTCCCATTTTTCTACTTACATTTTTACATGCTTTCAAACTGCTAGGTTGGCAGAAGCTGGGACAAGTAACGGGAGCTCGCTCCGTTATGCAGCACAGGAATGTGAACCGCCAAACTGCTGACATTTCTGATCAATAAGCTCAGCATCTTAGCCACTGAGCCACAGCGTCCCTCACCACAACCATAGTTAGCTATTTAAATATAAGCATTTTTGTTAAGAAGTGTGACTTAAGGAGAACCCATAGATATGAATGGGCCACCTACTATTAAAATTGGCAAACAGCATTTTATTTCCTTGGGCCAATGAACTGCTGAAGCCGCACATTTTTAATATACAACCTATTTTTAGTAGTTCCTGAAAGCTTGCATAGCTTCAGTGATTTGTTGGCTAAAGGAAGGAGAATGACATTTTTAATAAAGACAGTCCATTTGTAAGTATGAGTTCAAGCCAAGGTGGCGCAGTGGTTAAATGCAGCACTGCAGGCTACTGCTAGATCAGCAGGTCAGCGGTTCAAATCTCACCGGCTCAGGGTTGACTCAGCCTTCCATCCTTCCGAGGTGGGTAAAATGAGGACCCAGATTGTTGGGGGCAATATGCTGACTCTCTGTAAACCGCTTAGAGAGGCCTGAAAGGCCTATGAAGCGGTATATAAGTCTACTGCTATTGCTATTGCTATAAAAAAGCTTAAGTACAAATTTGAATTAAAGACAAAGTTAGGACAGAACTCATTCTTAACCCATAAGGTAAAGGTAACGGTTCTCCTCACACATATTGCTAGTTGTTCCCAACTCTAGGGGGCAGTGCTCATCTCCGTTTCAAAGCCGAAGGGCCAGCACTGTCCAAAGACAGTGGTCATGTGGCCAGCATGAATAAATGCTGAAAGTGCATGGAACACTGTTATCTTCCCACAAAAGTGGTTCCTACTTCTCTACTTGCATTTTTACATGCTTTCGAACTGCTAGGTTAACCCATAAATTGCCTGATTGTTAAAAACAGTGAGCAAAACTTGTGAGAATAGTGCAATTGAGATGTGTGGATTTTTATAATCTGGTCAACATTAGATCATTCACATCCCCCCCCCCTTGTTTTTTACATAGTAGCCACACACTTCTAAGAAATTCTGAAATCATGAGTTTATCTATCTGTCTCAATGCCTAGAATACATTTGCAAATCAAATCATAGATTTCTGAAGTTCTTTTCCTTAATTTTACTCATGAAATATAAAGATAATAAATCAAATGCATTTCAAAATTATCTTATTAACATTGAGCAAATTGTTTATTTTGTTTCCTTTTTTTTCTTTATAGTTCTCGTAAAGCATGGTTTTTATCAGCACTAATCACATAAGGTAGAAAAATCCAAGATATTGTCTGAATCCCGGAGAGAAAATATTGGATAGCAAAACAGTCAATTCCTCAACCACATCAAGGTCAGTTTTTCATTCCATATAAATTTATATACTGCACAGTTTCCCGCGGGAGGGAATAAATGATTAGGACAAAAATGAACAAAAATGAACACCAGGTCCAGAGTAACCAGAAAAACTGAGTTTAAGAGAACACCTGAAAACAGTCTATATTAAATGGTCCTTAGTGACTTCTATCAAATTAAAAACAGGAATCCAAGTTGACATGAATTTTTAAGCCATAAGCATTAATACATTTTTCAAGACATTCCATCTGTACTGACAACTGCTGAGATATTTCTAAGGCAGGAAAAAGTCCATGTTTAAATTTTCTGGCTTAATTATATTCAGGCTTTCTCAGCAATATGCTAGTAAATATTTACTAAATGCAGTTTTGCCTTTTTATAGGATTCATGTGTCAGTGGCACTCCCCTTCTATATTGTTGCTTTAAAAATGGGATTTAGCCATGCAGTTTTGCTGTCACCTGGAGTTCACTTGACTTAGGACAGGGGTGTCAAACTCAAATATGATGTATCAGGACTTCTCCCCCCCTTCGCTAAACTGGGTGTGGGTGTGGCCAGGGCGTGGCACATTCGGCCCACAGGCTGGGATTTGACAGACCTGACTTAGGGGAAATCCTTAGCTTTACCATAGCAAAATCTCATTCCAATTGCATCTATTAAACTTTCTGAGGAATATTATTATTACATTCATTTACAACACATTTTAGATCGCTTGAACAGTTTTCAAAAATGATAGAATATTTGGAAGTGTGATAAATGTCCAAAAACTGGCTCATCTGAGTTATTATAGAGTAAACTTCCTATGGATCTTGTTTCTGATTAGGAACACTGATGTTGCATTAATAGAAAACATACTCTAATAATGTATTTATGGCTTAATGATTAATCAGGGCACACACATACATATATACACACAAAGAGAGAGACACGCATATAGAAGTATAATGAATAAATTATCTTCTTTTATACAAAACAGAATTAAGACGGAATCCATTGATCGTCCCCAACCAGTGATAAAGAGCTAAGGTATTACCCTACATTATGATTGAGTTTTATTATTTGAGGAGATTAAATAGAAGAAATATACTGGTGTAGATTAAAGACAATAAACTTTCCCAGAACAACAGCTTTTCTTTTTGAGATAAAAACAAAAAGGAACATTTCTAATGCCAAATGGGAATTTGAAAAGAACTCTTCTGGTTTAAAAAGCCACAAAAGAAAGCATGTATTAATAAAGCAGATAAAACAGACAGTGCCACTTCTGATTTATTGTGAAAACAAGTACAAATTCAAATATTATTTCTAAAGGAAGTAGCATCACATTAATCATCATGGCTGGGTTTTTTTTTTCCCTGTATGGCTCTAGCTAAAAGCATTCGGTTGCTTATTAGCACGTGACAGAAACGTATAATTTTAATTTCTTGTTTCTTTCTCATTTTGAAGAGACCGTTCAAGGACATTCTTTTAAACCATAGGATACTGCTTAAATTGACTGTCTTTCTTGGAATCAGACGTCCTCATCCTGGCAACCTCTAAATATATTATGACTACAAACTCCAGAATTCCCAGACACACTGTGAATGAGCAGCTTGGAGTTCTGAGATGTGGAATACATCGTGTTTTGGAAGGGTTGGTTTTAAAGTGGCTGCTCAGAAGACTAAGAAGCAAAGAGGGGAAGAGAAAGAGAGAGAGAGAGAGAACTTACTACTTTGAATATGGGTAGTTCAGAGAAAGAGGGAGGAATGATGGATGGATGGATGAGAAAGAAAGGAAGGAAGGAAGGAAGGAAGGAAGGAAGGAAGGAAGGAAGGAAGGAAGGAAGGAAGGAAAGGAAGGAAGGAAGGAGAAAGAAAGAAAAAGAGGAGAATCAGATGCCTCTGACAAAAGCCTTCTTCACTGAGTCAGACGGTTGACAATTAGTAAGTTAAAACCTCTACTGGGTCACAATACACAAAAAGCACAGGGTGGCAGATTCATAATATACAATATAGCAATAGCAATAGCAGTTAGACTTATATACCGCTTCATAGGGCTTTCAGCCCTCTCTAAGCGGTTTACAGAGTCAGCATATCGCCCCCAACAATCCGGGTCCTCATTTCACCCACCTCGGAAGGATGGAAGGCTGAGTCAACCTTGAGCCGGTGAGATTAGAACCGCCGAACTGCAGATAGCAGTCAGCTGAAGTGGCCTGCAGTACTGCACTCTAACCACTGCACCACCTTGGCTCCTCATGGGTCCTCATACTAGAAAAAAATGCTGTGCAGTAAAGAGATATTTTTTGTGTGTAAATGCATGACACATTATCTATTTTGCAGTAAACTTAGCCAGTCAACACCGATATGTTGCTAAGATTCAAGGGAATTTTTACAGTAAAAACTCTTTAAAAATTAAAGTTCTTTATGAAAGAAAACATAATCTTACAATTAGAGTTTAACCTGGGACTCCAAAATACAGTATATAAAGAACCACTTTTTATTTTCAAAAAAGATCTGAAATTTTAAAATAAATTATATAACTGATTACATAATTTTTCATTTTAAAAAGCATAGAGGTGTTACAGAAAGATAATTTGAGTTTCATATAATAGTCAGATGTCTGTAATAGCCTCGTGAAAATATATTACATTCTACTTTTTAACACTGTAGTGTTAAGTAGTAGCAGATGCTCTGTAAATTGGATTAAAATAATAAAATATGTTCCTGTATTTGATGAGTTTTTTATAGTATATATAACCACCACCACCACCCCAAAAAATTAAATAATACCAGAAATTTCATACATTTTTTTTTGCTTAATGAAAATGGTTGGGAAAATATTTTTACAGTATTTTACAACTACTGGAAAAGTAATTTACAAGAACATTACACACACACACACAAACACACACACACGTGTGTGTGTATGTATGTTTTGTGTTTGTGCATTTGAGTCTGTATGTGTGTAGGTACACAAGGGGAAACATACACAAATATATTATTTAATGTATTTTAATGTTTCATTCTTTTACCCTGTACTTGCTTTCCTCCCATCTATTTGTTTACCATTTAATAAATTATATTGGGGCTATTTAAAACTTGAGAAAAGAAAAAAAAAAAGGTATTTCAATTTGAAATATGAAGCAGTTATCAAATGATTTATCATTTCTCTTTGGCTAACATGGATATAAATAACGTTAATTCTGATTTATGTAATATCTAATTGTGTATAAGAAAAGCCTCCCCCTTATTTTTGGTTTAGCCCGTTGCTTATTAATATAGAAAACATTGAGTGGATCTGGAGAATAAGTGATAAAAGGAACACAAATTAAATATGCATTTTTACTTCATCAGAAAAAACAAGCCAGTAAACAACGCAAATAGATTTTAAATCCTTGGAAACATTTCACCACAGGTTAATTAACCAAGAGTTAGATATATTATCCATGAATATTACCCATAAACAAAACTCTTAAAAGAACTTTCACATAAATCTATCAGATAATTCAGAGTTGATATTACCACAAATTTAATTAATTCACTAATTTTCAGTTTTACATTATTTTGGAACTAAAGTAAGTTGGATGTGAAGAAATTGGCCAATTCACGATTTATTTTGACAGGAAAGTTTGAAACAGGGCCTCACCACTGTCATCATGAAAAGAAAAAAAATATATAAAAGGAAAAAGGCTGAGGTAGTTGCTGCCAGAGTCACAGTGGATGACTCTGCTTAACGCTTAACTGTTAAAAAATCCTCTTGAAAAAGTGCCCTCTATAGAAGGAGGAGGCAGGAGAACCACGTGCCTCATTTAGTCTATCTTTATGATCACTCGAGCAGAGTTAAGCAAGGGTTAAAAGTGTCCATGTGGATGCACGCAGCACATGCAGGCATCTTAGTGTCTCTGCGAGCCTCCGCAATGCTCCAGCTGCTCAGTGGAGCATCACACAGGCATTGTATATGCCATGGGCATGCATGTAAGCGCCGAAGACTTAAAAGACTAGGAGCTCAGGCAGGCGGGTGGGTCCTCCGGAGCACCGTAGAGGAATGGTATCCAGTGCTCTGGGCAGGCTCTGGTACGCCCATACCAAGGCATACCATCTGCAACCCACCAGTGCCGTGCACATTCCCCAGCACTCCCCCCTACATTTTTGTGCATGACCCCTGCGTGCCACATTTTGGGTCTAGTAGGCCTCCCTGCAGCATCCTGGGACCAAAAACAGACCATGTGTGTGTGTGTGTGTGCCACTCTCTTAACTCCCCCCTTCCCCCCCAAGCATGCACGTGCAACCCCCACCCAAACATGTCCATGTGACCACCAGCCTACATGCACATGCGACCCGCTCATCTCCCTGCACTTGCATGCATGTCTCCCACATACACCCCGCCCACCACTCATGTGCAGCAGAGACTAAAAAAAATTAGCTGGCCAGCAGGAGGCGCTTGTGTATGTATGGTGGAGGTGAGCTGGGCCAATGGCTCGCATGTCCGCAGAGAGGGCTCTGTGTGCCACCTGTGACACATGTGCCATAGGTTTACCATCACAGGTCTTAAGCAAATTTGTGCTAGATAGGAGTCAGTGGCATTCAAGATGGGCTGGTCTTAGATGTCTTGTGGGCACACAAGGACTGAAGACTGATGACATGTTTGATCTTCCCTCGGGCTCAACCAGGTCATCTATAATTATCAGATTATCAGAAAGAAGGCATGAATTAATTCAATGATGGAAAGGAACACTCATTTCTACCCATTTTTTGTAGGCTATCCAAATGGCAAACACTTAATTTTTAAGGTGGCACAGTGGTTAAATGCAGCACTGCAGGCTACTTCAAGTTGACTGCAGTTCTGCAGTTCGGCTGTTCAAATCTCACCGGCTCAGGGTTGACTCAGCCTTCCATCCTTCCGAGGTGGGTAAAATGAGGACCCGGATTGTTGTTGGGGGCAATATGCTGGCTCTGTAAACCGCTTAGAGAGGGCTGAAAGCCCTATGAAGCGGTATATAAGTCTACCTGCTATTGCTATTAAGAAACTCCGTATGAAACTTTTTCATCCCTCTTACCTGAGCTGAGATTATGCAATTTCATTGTGTACGAAAAAAAAGTGCAGAACATTAGAAAATGCTCACAGTTCCTCCCATTTACCCCCAACTATTTTATCATAGATAGGAGGATAACATCTGTGCACAGGTTATAAAGCAGTTTTACATCCTATTTGAAAACATTCTGGCATCTCAAGCAGAGAAAGTAAAGGCGTAGCATATACCATGCTGTGGATAAAATGTTTCAATCCCCCACACATTGATTTTGGTTATTTCACTTTGTTTAGAACAAATAAATCAGCGGTGTATCTGGTGCCGAGGATGTTACTGACAAATGTTTCTCAGGTGCCTTTTCTAACTTTTATATAAGGCTGGCATCTGATGATAAAGAATCCCGTGTCTGAGAAGTGCATGCCAAGCGCCAATAAACAAATAATGCCATCAGCTGTGGTGGCAGCAGCACACTTAATTTATCAAGGAACTGCAGACAGGCAAAGGGGCTTTTAAGAGAGAGAGACAGAGAGAGAGAGAGAGACAGAGAGAGAGAGAGAGAGAGAGAGAGAGAGAGAGAGAAAGAGAGAGAGAGAGAGAGAGAGAGATGCTATTAATTACTAGTTCTGTTCTTACCTCTTTTAAATTTATTCCCTTAGATATTCCAAAGTGTTTCTCTCTCTTTCTACACTTTTTATGAAGCAACGTGACAAATAGCAATAGCAGTAGACTTACATTTGATATGCTGAAAGATTCAATTTCCATTAGAAATAAGATAAATACGGGCAGGATTTTCCAACTTTTTTGCACTGGAGGGGGAACCATCAGCATTTAATTTTTTGAAAATATTAGATGTGGCCCATCTTCCTATTCCCAGTCCCCAAGACTTTCCAGATACTACCGTAAAGAGAAACAGCTCACAGCCTTTTACAATCTGGTAAATTTCTAGTTTGGATTTCTGAGAAACATTACTGTCTCTATGATGTAGCTACTAGGTTGCTAATGGATCCATTTGTGTTATTTTAGTTTGGAAACAGCTGCCTGCCTTGCTATTTGGATTTTGGCTGGAATTCAAAATTGTTCTTACTTATAAAGTCTGAAGAAAATTGAGGCTTGGTGATAAGGGAGGTCTAGTTCAGCTTCATCATAGACACAGTGGAAACTAAAGGCAACCAAGAATTCTATTAGAGGGATAGTGTCACATGTTGCAAAGCAAGCTTATAGTTAAGGTGACCAGATGTCCTGCATCTGGCGGGACAGGTACGCCTTTTCATAATTTTTCCCGCGTCCCGGATTGTTCTAGAAAAACCCCGCTTTATTTTGGGGCTCGCTCGCTCCCCTGCCCATCAACTGCCGCTAGCTAGCTCGTTCGTTCCCCTATCTATTTCTAAAAATCTAAGCCAGCCCAGCCTGCCGCTCACTGCTTGGCCTGGACTCCAGCCATCGTTGGTTTGCGTTAAAACAACTTCAACACACGCAATGTTCTGATTGCACCACAAACGCAGTAGTCATCCTTATCTTTCACAGAGGCACTGAGTTTTATAAATATGAGCATGATAGTGTAGAATAATCATATCCAAGGACCAGTGGTGGGTTTCAAAATTTTTTGGAACCTCTTCTGTAGGTGTGGCCTGCTTTCCAAGTCCACTGGTGGAACCTCTTCTAACCGGTTTGGTAGATTTTACGAACCGGTTCTACTGAATAGGTGCGAACTGGTAGGAACCCACCTCTGATGATATGGAGATAATCTAATGGGATAGAAAACTATTTTTTTCCAGATGCCCAAGGCAGCTGATAACCTATAATAAGGCAATTCAGTGAAACTCTTAGATACTGTCAACATAGTAAAAACTAACAAAGCAACTTTTTTTCAAATTCCTTTTTCTGAAAGTTGCAATTGCAAGGCATGACTATATTTTCTTTGACAAATTATCCCGTAGTAGTTTAAAGCCTTGCCTTTTCCCAATACTTAGTTGAAATATTCCCCACCCATTCCTGATTTTGCAGAAATCTATAGAAACACATTTTATTTACTGTTATAATTTCTGCCCTACCTATAGTTTGTTTTAAGTCATGGGAATCAGCTGAATCCTCTCCAAAATAATGACTAAAGATGCCTGAGGAATTTTATGGAACCTGAGGTTGCTCTAACACAATAAGGTACAAGAGGGGAAAGAATTCTCATATCAGCTTCTGATGTAGGTGTGACAACTTATCAGGAACTTCCTCTTTCGTCGGATGAGTTCGCACAATCTAAAGTTAGGGATTTTTTTTAAGTATGTAAGGCATATTGTATATCCTGAATTTTCTATTTCACTTTTTCAAAGGTGGCTACAGCTCTTGGTGCACTACGAAGAAAATATGAATGGTAACCTCTCCACAAATTAAGAAATAGTTTAATTGAATAATAGACCATTTGGCACTCTGCCATCATTAAAGATTTATTTTCCTTTCCCTACACTTCCTCATGATCTGGGAAATATTTCTGTTTGCCTTGTTAATACCAAGGTTAGCTTCATTTTTTCATTTTGTGGTTTATTCTGAACACAATCAAGATCATTAACTTTACTGCTTTTAATTATTACCTGAAGTTAAATTGTACTTCAGTAAATTGAATTAAAACCTTTATTTGTTCTTCTCCTAGCTGTCAAGTGCAATAGGCATTTAGGGAGAAGAATGTTTTATCCAAGCTTAGGAATGCAAGTTCGATTTGAAGCCAAGAGAGAGGGGGGGAGGGAGGGAGGGAGGGAGGGAGGGAGAGACGGAGAGGGAGAGAAAGAGAAAGAGAAAGAGAAAGAGAAAGAGAAAGAGAAAGAGAAAGAGAAAGAGAAAGAGAAAGAGAAAGAGAAAGAGAAAGAGAAAGAGAAAGAGAAAGAGAAAGAGAAAGAGAAAGAGAAAGAGAAAGAGAAATGAAAGAGAGCTGGAAGGAGGGAATGGGAGAGAGGGAAAATAGAGGGAAACAAATTAGAGGGAGAAGGGGAAGAGGCAGAAAGAAATGAAAGAGAGCTGAAGGGAGAGAATGAGAGAGAAGGAAAAGAGAGGGGAACAAATTAGGGGGAAAGAAAAGAAGAGAAAAGAAAGAAAGAAAAAGAAAGAAAGGAAGGAAGGAAGGAAGGAAGGAAGGAAGGAAGGAAGGAAGGAAGGAAGGAAGGAAGGAAGGAAGGAAACTTTCTCAGACCTATGACGAAAGGAATGGCAAGCTAGATCTCTTGCCAAGAAAACTGCAGTTTGCCAGAAGGCACAAATTGGAAGCAAGTCTGATTTTTTAAAAAGAAAATAACAGAGATGGAAAAAAATGCATCTGAAAATAAGATGATTTATAATTTTGGATAACGCATTATATTGTCAAACTCAAAAGAAATCAAAATATATATATCCTATTGCTGTTAGTACAATCTTGCCATGTTCTATCAACTTAGAGTTCACTATGAAAAGATTACAGAGAAGCAATTTCCTACAATTAATAACTTTATTTTGGATTTGCTATCGTATTCAATGAGAAAGAAAGGAAAAGAAAGAGGGAAAGGGAAGGAAAGAAAGAAAGGAAGGAAGAAGAGAAAGGGAAAGGAAAAATAGAAAAAAACAGAAATGAGAGGGAGGGGGAGAGAAGAGAGAGACACCCTATTCACATAGAAAACACTGAGCCACTGAACCTGAGTAGGCATGTCTGGGGGTGGAATGTCATGTGACTGGGTGGAGTGATGTTGAGTTGGCCACACCCACAGAGGTTTTGTGGCGCCCAGTGTTTTTTGTGGGAAATGGATCCAAATGACTTTTTGAGTGTTTAAGATTGCCGATCCCTGTGCTACACCATGCTTCAAGACAAAATTTCATTTATTTGTAATTAGAAATAAATATTTCACAATATATATAATTACATATTGTTTTTGTGCTTAATCACTATGCTTTAATTATGTTCAATTTATAGCAATAAAAATACATCCTGCATATCATATATTTACATTACGATTCATAACAGTAGCAAAATTACAGTTCTGAAGTAGCAACGAAAATAATTTTATGGTTGGGGGTCACCACAACATGAGGAACTGCATTAAAGGGTCACGGCATTGGGAAGGTTGAGAACCACTGTTCTAGATGATGTAAAGATAATAGAGTACCAATTGAAAAGCAAAAATACAAGCAATGAAATACATACATAAATATTTGGTTCACTGACAAATGCGCCATAGACATATGCGTGCCGACAAAACCACGACGGACAAATGAGCGCCGTCAAAATCGCTAATTGATTTTCGACAATAGCGCGCCGACAAATGCGCGCCGACAAAATCGCGTCATCAACAACCCTAACCGTAACCCTAACCCTTTATTGTGCTTGTCATCGCGCTTTTGTCGACGCGGTTTTGACGTCGCGAATTTGTGTGCGTGATTTTGTTGTCACGTTTTAATCGGCGCTATTTTGTCGGCGCGCACATGTCTATCGCGCATTTGTCAGGTCACGAAATATTTTGCATGACACATT
The DNA here is from genome assembly GCF_051295495.1 of Thamnophis sirtalis. Classification (NCBI taxonomy): domain Eukaryota; kingdom Metazoa; phylum Chordata; class Lepidosauria; order Squamata; family Natricidae; genus Thamnophis; species Thamnophis sirtalis. Next base: position 83,689,629 of record NW_028261388.1, read on the forward strand.
TTCTCTGTTTAAGCAATGGGAATCATTTGCAGAAGTCAACCACTGCCTAAGATTATAAACTAAAATCTAATCTGTCACATAAACTGAAAATATGTTCTGGTCTGATTCTTTTCTACCTATCTAATTGGGATTACGATGCTTTTGTAAGTTTGGCTAGTGTAGTTTTTAATATCTTTGATCAACAATGGTATTTCATCTTATCACAATTCTTTATAAATAGTCAGACAGTCATGCTGCCTTCCATAAATGGTATATTACGCATTATACTTTCCTTGTAGTGCATACTTTCACCCAGGCCACGTAATATAAATGGCAGCATTATTGGATTCAGGCTTTCATCTTTCACTGAAGCTTCTATCTAGGGGAGAAAGGTCTGGTGTGGCAATATGACTTAAGGAATATTATATTGATAACTATTGACCTCAAGCTAATATGAAAATAAAAGTGCTGTGGATTTTTTTTCCTGAGACACATATATTGAAGCTGTCAGAAAATCTACCATATTATAGAAAGGAAATTTCCACATGGAACATTTTTTTTCTCCTTGCCTTCTGCAACTCCCCTGTATTCTTTAGACAATGGAGATCAGAGGTGGGTTTGTACCAGTTCGCACCTATTCGGCAGAACCGGTTCGTCAAATCTACCGAACCGGTTAGAAGAGGTTCCACCAGTGGACCCGGAAAGCAGGCCACACCTACAGAAGAGGTTCCAAAATTTTTTGAAACCCACCACTGGTCCTTGGATATGATTATTCTACACTATCATGCTCCATCAAGAATGCAAGGGAAGTGTTGTGACTCAGCAGAAGTCTCCTGTGAGTCTTTTCGGGATGCAAGATTAACAATGCAGCTGGGGCTCATTAGTGGCGTCTTTTGGTGATAAAAGGACGGATGGTGCCACGCCCTGGTTGCAGGAGTCAACGTTCACTCAATGTTCATTGATCATCAGTCGTGGTTTATTTTAAAGACACCTGGAGAAGTGATTTGCTTTCTGTAACCCTGATTCAAGGAGACACTTGGAGAAGTGCATTGCTTTGTAAGTTTTGTTTGGTATTCTGTTATCTCGTCAGAGACTTTATTTATGTTTATTTTTGGGCTCGCAGCCAGTCTGAGCTGAGAACTGATAAAGTGAGTTCCTTTTACATTTGTCTGCCTGTCGTCTGTTAACGAACAGAGAAGGGGGGACAGAACAGGGAATTAGGTTTATTGGAAAAAATAATAATACTAATTGTAATTGAATATATATTGTACAAAGAAAGTGAGGTATTTAGTTATACTAGATGAAAAATCTGTGACTGTAAATGCTATTTGAGAATATGGATGCAAAAACACTTGTAACCAAACGACATGCTGTATGTGATGATGATTTGTGTGTGTGTCTGTTGTTTGTTTAATAAAAATAAACATTTCTTGCAAAAAAAAAAGAATTACAAGAAAACCAAAACCAGCTTAAATACAAGTAAGGAAATATTGCCTGCAAGTGAGCTTCATATTTTTATATGACAGTCACTGAGTATTCAGCTAAATACTTTGATAACTATCTTACTGTTGAACCTCATTTTGCAGCAGAAATGGGCCCAACAATTGATGTTTTATTATAGTTGTTTAAATGAATTTTTATACCACCCAACTCCTAGTGACCAACTTTTTTTTAATGCAAGAAAACTTAAGAAAAGTGGTTGATATCTCAACCTTTTTTCAATTTCCTCTGAGAGTCATCTGCTGGTTGAAAAATAACAATCATTTTCTGTAATACAAGGTAGGGTACATTTGAAATTGTTGAAATGTTTGTGGTCTGTCTGTTGGGCAATTTCTCAACACTAATCTAACACTCTCCTGGAAGATAACTAGGTATGTTTTTTTTTAAAAAAAAAACAACACAGCTCTAGTGCTTTTATGAAAGGGTGCTAAACTCGTATCTAGAAATAACCTGGTTGACTGATCACTGACATACAAGAAAGTTGCGAAATGAAGCTGAAGGGAGTGTTTGATAACAACGTCCAACAGAGTTAATGTGCTACAACCCCAAAACCTATCAACAATAAATCTATCTGAACAACTACAAAGACAAGGAAAAATCAGTAATGTTTTCCCCCAAATCCAGTAATAGAAAAAGTATAAAGTATGGACAGCTGAACCTCCTTGTTCACCAGAAATGGTGAACCTTTAATTCACCCTGTAATGTCAAAACCAGAAAACCTTTCCTGTCTCTTTCCTGGTTTAAATTCATTTTCTGAACAGAACAGGATTTGAATAGTAGCTCTATTTTTAACATAGATCTAGAATTGTGTTTTTTTAAAATCACTAAATCACTATTTATAAGAAATCTGCATAAGATCTGAGAATCACATTGAAAAACACAGGAGAGACATTACTCAGACAGATACTTCTATAAAAGCTAAGAATTCATATTTGCCTCCAGCACTGCCAAAATAGTCATGAAAAGCCAATGGCCAAATGGTTTAGCAATAGCAATAGCAGTTAGACTTATATACCGCTTCATAGGGCTTTCAGCCCTCTCTAAGCGGTTTACAGAGTCAGCATATCGCCCCCACAGTCTGGGTCCTCATTTCACCCACCTCGGAAGGATGGAAGGCTGAGTCAACCTTGAGCCGGTGAGATTAGAACCGCCGAACTGCAGATAACAGTCAGCTGAAGTGGCCTGCAGTACTGCACCCTAACCATTGCTTGCATAGTAATATAGCATTTTATTTTTTTTGAGTGGAGGATGGAAGTGTATGTGGATATAGTAATTTCCTAGAACACTAAATCCAGGTCTTCAGTATCCAAATCAAAGGGGGGGGGATCAAAAGTATTTGGAGTTACTGATTGATGGATAAACGTGGGCAATAGACTAACACTCCTGCATAATAGTACTTCCTTTCCTTTCCATATCCCAATATTATTTTTCACCATGGATTGTCTCTGGAAGCAATCTTCTCCTGTGTCAATCACATTCTCACACAGACTGAAAAGTAGTTAGGGACACTGACCAGGTGAGCCACATTCCACCCATGTCTTTATTGAGCTTCAGTGACTATGTTGTCATAGCATTCATGTATTTGTCTTTCTATTGTTTCTATACCACCACATTTGACATTTCTAGATATAGAATATGCAATGTAATAGAGAGAATAGAATTCTTTTATTGGCCAAGTGTGACTGGACACACCAAAGAATTTGTCTTTGGTGCAGATGCTCTCAGTTTACATAAAAAGACAAGATACATTCATCAAGAATCTTCAGGTACATCACTTAATGATAATCATAGGGAACAAATAAGCAATCAGGGAACAATCAATATCCATGCATCCAATCAACATGTTTATCCATGGCTACTAGAGATTTGTTTTACCAAATTTTAGTGAGCATATGACACATTGAAAAATGAGCTGACATACCAGATGGCTTCATATAGTATCCTAGGATAAAATGTAGCTGGTTGGTTTATGTTACAAGGTGTTCAGCTACAGAGAGACACATTCTCCAGAGGTTTGAAATGATATGAGGAAAGCACTTCCAGCTTGAGTCTGTTTGCACAACTAGAGTGAAATGTTCTGCTTCAGTGATTCTAGAAGAATGGGGATATACGAAGCCAAAAATTGGTGCCCAAATGGTGCAACAATCATCATTAAAATTTGAAGGGAGAAGTAGCAACGGGGCTTCGCTTCAATAAGATGAAAATATTATATATTAACATTGTACCCAATGCATTATTGCACACATATGTTGTATATAAACACTTATTTCTTGGACATAAACTTCACTATCTTCTTCATGCAAGTGAAGCATTTTTTTTCATTCAAACTGATTATGTGATTCTTTATACAGGGCAAAAACTGTTCACTTCAACATTTGTGAGCAATACAAATGTTCCTCATAAATACTCATGATTTAAAAAAAAAATAGTCAAAAAGCAGGAGGAATCCACTGGAGTAGTCAGCCCATTTAGCAAATTGGATAAAATGACAACAAAATCATGTTTGACATTCTATTCTTCTGCTGTTATTATTATTATTTTCCCTACTCTGTACTCCCACCTAGAAAGAAAGTTACAGGTATATGGTTATGGTTCAGATTATAAGCTATTGTATGAAGGCAGTTTAGTTTAAATTACAGCTCTTCCATCAAAGCACAGATATAGCAGGTAAAATATTTTTACCTATTTGGTGCTTCGTTGTATTCCTATTTCACTCCTTAGTCATACAGAGTTCTTACAATAACTACTGGGGGCTTTTAAAAACTTTTTTTGGCGGGGGGGGGAGACATAACCAGCCCTCCAGAATCTGTTCAAATGTATTACCAGAGGAGGACATAATGATTCAAAAGGAGAATAAATATATTAGCTGAATGTAATTGATTGAACTTTAATTTAATTTAAATCTATTTCAACTTATGTCTACCCACATCCAAATCATTATCAAGATTCTGTCCATTTTTTTTCAGAGAATGATCATCAACATATCATTAAAAGGTTGCATGTCCCTCTCAACTCTCCTCCCTACACTTTGTATAGTGTTGGATTATGCATTATTACTCCTATTATAGTTCTAAATTTGTTCTTATTAAGGTTCAGAACTCAAGTAACAACCCAACTTTATTTTATATGTTGATGCTTCCTTGTGTATATTGGAATAATCTTTACCTGCAGTACTCTTTTTCCTAACTTCTAACATTAGAGAGCCTTCTAATGTTATCTAAGCAGCAAATCTCTCTCCAACTTTCAGGACACTGAAAGCTCCAGAGTCATGTGGGAAGAATGGACAGGATGTCTTCTTTCTACAATATCTTGAATTCTTCAAGGTCAACAGGATTTCTTATCTACTATTTTGTGGGAAAGAGAATTTTGTAGCAGCTGTCATGTTGCTGTTATAAATCAAAAAGGAAATCCAGTTTCATTACTATGTGCAAACGTACCAGGATGTAAATTTGCCATGTTCTGCTGTTTTGAAGACTTAACAAACTCTTTGATTAAGCTATTTCACACAACTCATCGACAAGTAATCCTGATTTGAAAACCTCTTTAGAAACAAATGCAAAATATTGTCTACCCGTTATTAGATAAGTAAATCTCCGCATTGTTGCATTCAAATAATTTATATAACAATGTATTTTTTTTTTCATTTCAAAAATCATAATCTCTCTTTTTTTAAAAAAAAACCTTGTTCCGATGAATATTTAGAGGCTGAACTTCTTAAAATGTGATATAGAAGTTAAATCCATGGCATAAAACATCCAAAAATAAAAGAAGCCATGTACATCTGGACCTAAATTAAATTTTATCTGGTAGCAATGATATTTTAAAAATGGCACTTAGCACTTAGCAATAGCACTTACAGTACTTATATGCCGCTTTACAGTGCTTTACTCTCTAAGCGGTTTACAGAGTCAACATATTGCCCCCAACAATTTGGGTCCTCCTTTTACCCACCTCAGAAGGAGGGAATAGCAATAGCAATAGCAGTTAGACTTATATACCGCTTCATAGGGCTTTCAGCCCTCTCTAAGCGGTTTACAGAGTCAGCATATCGCCCCAACAGTCTGGGTCCTCATTTCACCCACCTCGGAAGGATGGAAGGCTGAGTCAACCTAGAGCCGATGAGATTAGAACTGCTGAACTGCAGATAACAGTCAGCTGAAGTGGCCTGCAGTACTGCACCCTAACCACTGCGCCACCTCGGCTCACCTCGGAAGGTTGAGTCAACAAAATGCATCAACTCTTAGTAAAGAAGCAGGCTTCTCCTCTGAAAGAAAATGTCTTGGAATCATAAATGATGCAAACATATAATAGATTGTTGTCTGTGTGGGTGGGTGGGTGTGAAATACTGAATCTTGCCATGGGTAAGTACTAATTTCAAGAAATGTAAATGTCTAATCAATATAAAGCCTCTAAAGATAGAAAAGGGTTTCTGGACTGAAATCCCCCCCAATGGGAAGCAAACTCAATGTGTTTATCTTCCATATATTGTAACTGGCACTATATTGTATCTGAAGTTGGTCTCTGAGAGAGGGGGAGTATGCTTAATAAAAAGGGCTGAAGACAAAGAGCTCAGGCCTATTCTTCCCATTCCAAAGGTATATGGAGAAAACAAATTATTTCATGGATTTTTCTGAACTGTCTCATGTTTGCTTTCTTTCATATGGATCTCATCACAGACATAGTTATTTGGACAGCAAAGCAGTGGTGGGATTCAGCCAGTTCACACCTATTTGGGAGAACCGGTTGGTAACTTTCTAAGTAGTTCAGAACGGATTGTTGGAAGAAATCTCCTTTTGTTTTTTCCACTTTACAAGGCTAATCCTGTAAGGAAGGCAGGAAGGAAACATTCTGGTGTTGTTTCTAGCCTAATCTTTATTGCCCTGCTTACAGAAACTGCCTCTCCGGTTAACCCTTATTACCATTGTAACAACTAAGGCGAAGCGCCCATCGACCTGAGTGACATTGACTTGGCCACGCCCACATGATCACATGACCACCGAGCCCCACCTACCCAGCTGATCATTAGGGCAGAGAACTGGTTGGTAAATTATTTGAATCCCACCACTGCAGCAAAGGTAAGGTTTCCGTTCAGATTACTCCCTTTTCTCTCTCCCTCCATACAGAGTTTAGGTCTTTCAAAAATTGTTTGAGAAGCCGAAATATGTTTTCTGATTAACAAGCATTTGAACCATTGTGGTTAAAAGTGGGCTTCCTGTGATGGGTGGAGATTTGATACTGGAGTAAGATTTGGAGTAAGAATTGTAGGGTTTAATAGAACAATGCCACTTAAAGCCAGTGATTTTGCCTTCCATTTCTATTCAGCATTTAATTGAATGCTATCTTGCATTTTATGTTTCAGTAGTATAATATAGCAGATGGTATTTAAATGGGCTACCAAACTAAGACATTTCTCTTTCCCACTCTTGCCCTCTTCTTTCTTAATGCTGAACTTCATCTCTTTTTAACTAAGAAAAATAATATTATCACTCTTTGTACCACACCAAATTCCGCTGGTATTGTTTCAAACAAGAACCTCTATTTCACCACTGTCAGTAGCCCTAGGCATTATAATTTTGAGTTCTACTTGAAAGCCACAGTATGTCTCAGATTTGACACCAAAAAGATGAGTTGTGAAAACTTTGTGGAACATGATGTCAGGATATAAGGAAGAACAGACTCCCAAGAACCTGAGGTAGAATCAAAGGACTCATTCCCATTATTTGGCAAACATAACTAATGAATAGCTATCCAAAATAGGATACCTGAACAGCTTTGCAAATGTCTTGAGTCTGAAACAAGCTATTCTTATTCTTAAACTCCTTTTTTAAAAAAAAAACAGAAAAGTATTTTTGCAAGATCTCAGGAATGCAAAATGGATTATGTTTAACATTTACTTGGCTAAGCAGCCATGTTGGACACATTTGAAATGTTGAAAGCATATAATGGATACTTTCACAAGCTATTGTCATGTTCGCAAAATACCTGCCAAGGTCACACTTCAAAACAAAGGGAAGAGAGAGAAAGACAAAAAAATTATACTCCGTTATAGTTTAGAAGGGAGGTTGCTTTGAAAACAAAGAGGATGATAAATGCTGATGCTTTATTTGCACACCAATTTCCTGTTTAACATCTAAACAAAATTAAGGATAGGGTAGGATGCTTACAGGGCAGGGGTGGGTTTCTCGCCCCGTTCCAACCGGTTCGGTTGGAACGGGGCCGGCATTGTCCTCGTGCATGTGCGCAGTGCATGCATGCATACTAGCATCTGCGTGATGCTCCAGCTGCTCCTGGATGATCACGCAGGCGCTGTATGCGTCCTGTGCATGCGTGGAAGCGCAGAACTCGTCAAAACCGGGTAAGGACTGCGGGCGTTACTTACTTCCGGGTTCAGTGACCAACCGGTTCGCAGGGACCGCCGTGAACTGGTTGAAACCCACCCCTGTTACAGGGTCTCCATAGGTTCACCGGTGCCTAGAGATAGGAGCTTGCATGGTCAGCTTCAGCACATTAGGCTGATTCAGCATGAGCAGCTGATTGGCGGGTGGATCCGGCTCCCGGAATACCCCCAATCAGCTGTTCCCAGAGGTGAACTTTAGCAACAGGTTCGCTGGTTGTGAGCATGTGTGTGCACTCACTCACTATGCTGGCGCATGCCTCGTTCGGACAGATATGCAGCTTCAAAAATGCAGCTGATCATAGCAGGGCGCTGAAGTGAGTACAGCAGGTGAGGCATGGAACCAGTTCAACAAGGCAGCCGCTATTCCAGGTTGCCATTTAGCCTCTGCACCTTGCTTTTTCACCCTCCGAAAGCTCCATTTGAGAGGCAGAATCTGCAGCCTCCAAAAGCTCCGTTTGAAAGGACACATGGAGGCTGAAGGGTGGGGGCCAGCCAAATTTTCACCCTCTTTTAGGGAGGGGAGAAGTGTTATACTCCGAGAAATACAGTAATTCTAAATCGCATGGTAACTCTGGAGTAATGAAAAGTGATCCCTGAACAAATTTAATTGTTCTGACCCCCCCTCTTCCTACACCAAAGCACACCGAGACAAAGATACTTCAAGGATTTATTAACACACAGACTAGACCTTGGCAGCAATCCAGCACAGACTAAACTTGGCAGCAATCCAGAACAGACTAACCTTGGCAGCAATCCAGCACAGACTGACCTTGGCAGCAATCCAGCCTGCCAAGGGAGCCACAATAGCTTCTCCAGCTCTAGTAAATACGTTGATTCCTGCGCCGAGCATGTGGAAAGCCATTCCTTTTATAGTCTTAAGAGGAGCCTAATTACCACCAGCTGAGTTCAATTATCTCCTGCAACTGTGTAATTGTTCTTTACGCCTATTAGCTCTCCGTTGCCGGGCATCCAGGACCAACTCCCTTGTCTCATCCCCACTGCTCCAATGCATGACATCGGGATCACACTCCCTTGTCTCCTCCCCACTGGTCCAAGCTCAGGCGCCTCCTGGTGGCCAACCAGCCTCTCTGCCCCCTGCTCGGAGTCGGAACCCTGTCCAGGGTCCTCCACATCCTCCAGAGCCGACTCATAGGGCCCCTCGCCGTCGGAGTCCGGTGGCAGCTCCAACGGCTCCTGCTGTGCCACAACATTTAATAATATACGTTTGAAAGAAAGGTTTGCTAAAAATTCATTGTTGGATTTAGGAGATGTTGGACAAACCAATGATGCACAATTGGCATCTCCAACCTTCTGTTTTCTCAGTGATCTCAAAAGATTGCAGTGCCTGACCGATCTCACGTGTGAAAGTAAGGCATAGGGTCAGTATTTGGATTAGAAGCCTCCAGGAAATATCAGAACCATAGGGAGGAATGGAAAGCCACAGAACAAATAAACAAATGTCATCCAGACAGAGGCAATGGCAGCATTCTAGGAAAAGTGTCAGAACTTACAAGGCTAGCTCAATTAAAGTCATTTTTTCCATGGTGAGAAGTGTCAGACTGCATCATTTCTGATGGCAGCTCTGCAATCTAAATGTCCATCTACATCAAGGCAGAAACTGCTTCAATCTGCAACTCCCACAGTATATTATGATGGCTGGGGCTATGGAGAATTAACATGCAATTAGAAGGATTCAAGGATTCTTGTCTCTGCCCAATTTAAATCAAAGAACTGCCAACACATTTTAAAAAGTAGGCCAATGATACCTTCAGAAGGTTTCTCGCTGACTTTCTGATTGTCTAATTCAGAAGACGAAGGTAAAACACAAAGAGTGTCTCGTGTGAACCAATGTCACATTGTCAGATTATTATTTGAGCATTCATTGAAGAGACTCATGGGGATACTTAAACAAATTTACATTGGAGAAGTTTTGTTCTTTAGAGTTGCTCAAAAGTTGCTGCTTTTAGTTCAACCTTCTTTTTATGTACTATATTATGGCTTTTGCCTCAGAGAATGGTTTGAAGATATCTGAATCTAAGGTATTATATAGGTAGGCAAAATAAACTGGAAGAAAAACAAAGAAAGAGTGATTTTTATTGAAACATTATTTGCTTTCTCATTATATAAATATGCCTTTTGTACATCATAAAAAGTAATAAAGCCACAATGTGCAAACATATAAATACAGCCTGCATTTTTACCGATCTCCATTCTGACATATTTGTTCCATAAAAAGGAGAAAACTTATTTTAGCATGCCAGGTAAGCTGCATAATAGCATGAAGACTAATGGATTTATTTTATTTTAATGTGAACATTAACTCTGCGAGCAAATTATTCAATTCACATTTCCAAGAACAGCGTTGGATTTACATTCAGTAATGTATCCAATGGACTGCAGCTTTTGATTAATAGCATTTGCATTATTGTTCAGTATCTGGAACTCAAGCTGATACTGCAAACAGCTGAATCCACATCAGTTAAGTGCTAGCAGCATGAAACAGCAAACAATAACTTGCAGAGCCACGATTTGCGAAAAGAAACTTGCCAAATGCTTCTCGGCAAATTTCCAGGGCAAAATAGTTCAATTAGTATTTGCATCTAGAGCTCCCAGGGAATTATGCATGCCTTCTAAAAAACGGCATATGTGCATATTTACCCCCTGTCAATGTTTTCCCTGCTAGCGCATACATGGGGACTATGACCTTTTTTTTTAACCAGATTTCATTGATATACTATTTTAGAAGTAGTATCTTAGAGGTTGACAGGCTACAATCTGTGGATTCAATGAGTTTTCTGGAAGTTTTCGATGAAGTCTCTGGAGACAATTGCAAAAATATTACCAGAATGCATAACATAAAACTTTTAAATGCCTCTGATGAAAGATACATTGTGCCCTTGGCATTATTGTTTAGTTAAAATTGACAAGCCTATCTGAAAATCCACACACATGGGCATGCAGAATGAAATTAAATATATGGAGATAGCAATAGCAATAGCAGTTAGACTTATATACCGCTTCATAGCGCTTTCAGCCTTCTCTAAGCGGTTTACAGAGTCAGCATATTGCCCCCAACAACAATCCGGGTCCTCATTTTACCCACCTCGGAAGGATGGAAGGCTGAGTCAACCTTTGAGCCGGTGAGATTTGAACAGCCGAACTGCAGAACTGCAGTCAGTTGAAGTAGCCTGCAGTGCTGCATTTAACCACTGCGCCACCTCGGCTCTTCCAATTTGATATCAGCCAATGCTTTTGAATGTCCCAAACCTTTTGATTTTTTTTAAGAGTTTTTGTTTTGAAGATATAATTAGGCTTCAGAATAGATAAGTTGGTAAATATTTTGTCAGGTATTGGGATCTGTTAAGTGATTGGATTCCATATATACTTCTTTCAACCATTCTGGAATTACGATTCACAATAAGTACTTTGTCAAGGCTTATGCCTTGTTTAGAGAGCCGAGGTGGCACAGTGGTTAGAGTGCAGTACTGCAGGCCACTTCAGCTGACTGCTATCTGCAGGTCAGCGGTTCAAATCTCACCGGCTCAAGGTTGACTCAGCCTTCCATCCTTCCGAGGTGGGTGAAATGAGGACCCGGATTGTTGGGGGCAATATGCTGACTCTGTAAACCGCTTAGAGAGGGCTGAAAGCCCTATGAAGCGGTATATAAGTCTAACTGCTATTTCTATTGCTATTGCTAAAACTATTCAATTTCTGATGATGTATGAGCTGAGGTGGCGCAGTGGTTAGGGTGCAAGTACTGCAGGCCACTTCAGCTGACTGCTATCTGCAGTTCAGCGGTTCAAATCTCACCGGCTCAAGGTTGACTCAGCCTTCCATCCTTCCGAGGTGGGTGAAATGAGAACCCAAGACTGTGGGGGCAATATGCTGACTCTGTAAACCGCTTAGAGAGGGCTGAAAGCCCTATGAAGCGGTATATAAGTCTAACTGCTATTGCTATTGCTATTGCTATTGCTATTGCTATTGTTTAATATCATATGGCAGTAGCATGGAATTGTATGCATGCACGTATGTTTGTAGGTATGTATGTAAAAGCTTGGACTTCCCCCCTCTTCCCTGAAATTAACTACTTGATTTGAAATGCCTTCCAATTTTTTTTTAAAGGAAGTAGAGGCACAATCCACTAATATGAAAAATAAAAATCTGAAAGAATTAACTAATGTATATCATGTCGACCTGGAACCTAGTTAATCCTGATCTTATGAATGAACTATCCCTTAATAAATGGAGGCAGGAATGCTCTGTTACTGCTTAAGAAAATGCTATTGGGAGATAGACAAAGAACAGTGAGACTGATAAAGAACCTGCAAGCTTCAACTTTCAGCAGAAGGTGACATAATCTCCAGCTAGGGAAATTAGAGGAGGTGCAGATAACAAGACTCAATATTACATCCCTTGGAGGGAAACGTTCACTATATGCAAAGAATTATTTAAAGCACGTGCTAACATTTTCCCATTCGTCACCTGTTGTAAGAACAAGATTGGATATATGGTGTCCCAAAAGGGAACCATAACCGTTCTGATTTTAGCAGCTTAGGAAAGATGTAATATTTTCAAGTAGCCTTGAGACAAATATTTTCAAAAATCTTGGCCTTTGAACATCTCTTGTAGTACACTTGAGACTACATTCCTCCTTTTCTCTCTATCTGTCAAAGGAAGAAAAAAAAACATGTTTTCCAACTTTCCTCGTATTTAATGTTTCTATGGCTGAATTTCTTTCTGTTCATATTATGAGAAAAATGTGAGAAATTCTTACTTATTTGCCCTTGCTGTACTCAATTGGGGCAGTTATTTCTAGCAGACAAGAGGCCTGTATTTCATATGCAGTGAAATTTGTGGCAATATCTAGATGGAACTACAATTTGAAGAGCTACTGTTGGAAGGCTAATTTTGTTTTCCCTCACATAAAATTCTTAATTAGATGTTAATTTCAGAGGAATAGTTATCATCTATCAGTCAAATTAAAAAAAGGAAAAACAACTATTTTATAATATGCCTGCCTAAAACTAAATGGCAAATATAAAAGGTGTTATCTGAATCCTTAGCTGAGCACAACAAGCTGAATGCATAGGAATCACGAGCCATTAGAGTAAACTTCTTCAAATTATTTGGACATTTTAATTTATCCACCTTTTAGACTATGTATGTATGTATGTATGTATGTATGTATGTATGTATGTTGTGGCCCAGCAGGTGCCGTTGGAGCTGCCACCAGATTCCGACAGCGAGGGGCCCTCTGAGTTGTCTCTGGAGGATGTGGAGGACCCTGGACAGGGTTCCGACTCCAAGCAGGGCGCAGAGAGGCTGGTTGGCCACCTGAGCCTTGGACCAGTGGCGAGGAGACAAGAGAGAGTGAGCTGGAAGCCAGTAGTGAGTTGTTCCTGGATGCACGCCATCGAAGAGCTAATAGGCGTCAGGAACAATTACGCAATTACAGGAGGTGATTGTACTCAGCTGGTGGTCATTAGGCTCCTCTCCAGACTATAAAAAGCTACTGGTGCACATGCCCCTCTTTGCAGAAGTCAACGCAGGATTGAATGTTGGAGGACATTTACTGTGAGCTTGGCAGGCTGGATTGCTGCCAAGCCTTATCTGTGTTTATTGCTGCCTGAGTTTGTCTGAGTTGCTGTTTGTTCTGAGTTGCTGTTTGTTCTGCTTGGCCTTCAGCCACCGAGGTTTTGGTTTCTTGCTATTAAAGTACATTCCAGTTAAGCTTGTCATGCTCTCTGTCCCAATGAGGAAGAAATGTATGAATGCTTTTGGTCAATTCTTATTTTTTTTTTTTTAAAATGAACTAAAATTCTTATTCAGCCTTGTAGGTGACTTGATTTATTTCTTTTCATTCAAGAACAGGAGGTTTAAATGTCATTAAAAAGCCATGGGCAGTAATATTTCCAGCAGGGGACAATGAAGAAGGGACAATAGACTGGGAAAAAAAAGATATGTAATTAACAAACAGTAGGAAACTGCCACAAACAGGACATAGTACAATTGCTGCATTTACTGATTAGATAAGTGATAGTAGAGATAGTAAGACAGAATTCAATAAACAAGCACCACTGAATATTAGAATTGAATCTGCCTGCCTAATAAGAACATCTGAGAAGAGCCTACTGAGATGCTCCCTTCATATCCCTTGATATCAAAGGGAAGTGGACTATGGGGCAGGCAATTATAGTTCTGCTTTGGAAGGTTTTGTGTCCAGGAGGTAGTGGATCTTCCTTTCTTTGGCATTCCATCAGTTTAGTTTAGTTTAATTTAGTTTTGGTTTATTTGTATGCTGCCCTTCTCCAGGAGGGACTCAGGGCGGCGAACAACTCAAAGGGGAAAGGGAACATAAACAACAGTACACATAATTAAAATACACGAAAATCACACAGCCATACCAGTCGAGAGGGGAGGGGAACTCATCAACCCCAGGCCTGCCGGCACAGCCAGGTTTTGACAGCTTTCCGGAAGGCCTGGAGAGAGGTGAGGGTCCGGATCTCCACGGGGAGTTCGTTCCAAAGGGCCGGAGCTGCCACAGAGAAGGCCCTCCCCCGGGTAGTAGCCAGATGGCATTGGCTGGTGGACAGAACCCGGAGGAGGCCAACCCTGTGAGATCTGACGGGTCTTTGGGAGGTAATCACACATTTAAAGCAGTGGTGTTCCATCAGTCTGTTTTGCAGCATCCAACATGGAGTCAATTAATTAACCTTATATGCTGCTTTTGTATCTTTTCAGTCCAGAACATTGGATTGAATGAAGTAACAAAGTAAGTAAGAAAATAACTTACCAACCTATTTACTTCCTAGTGGTTTCCTTCAGTTAATGTTCTAATGATAGAAGATCCTATCTTTCCTATTTAGAAGTCAAAATTAACGATGGCTGTTTCCTCTTCTTGCAACCATACCATTAAACCCAAGAGATGCTGCTCCCTTAATTAACACGGCTGAATAGTGTAATATAAATTGTCCCAGGGTCTCTGAGCTGAGAATAATTTTCAGAAGTGCTTGATTTTTTATATAAGTAAATGCAAATTGACATTCATGGGATTGGTTAGGACTAACTTTCTGCGTCAAAGACATATTTTTATTTATCAAAAAATATCAGTGATAGCACTTTAATCTCGTAGCAATTTCCATTTTTAATGCTTATTAATGAACAGAACAGAAAGGTTTTTGTGTAATTGTGCAGTCTTTGGAAGGACAATGTTTGCTAAATATCCATCATCGTGCATAGTTATTGGGTCCTATAAAATATGCTGTAAGGGAACAGTGCATTAACCAAATGACTACACTGCAACCACAAGTTTCAGTTTTTTTCCGGTATGTTCGATGTTGTCCTAGGTAATAATCTCCCTCTTAATAACTTCTACTGTGCTATTAAGGAGTCTATCAATATTTACTTTAAAGCAGCACAAAGTCCATATTTGCAGAATAAAATATTCATCTGTCAAACATTTGCATTGTTACAATAATGCATTGCCCTTTCCTTTCCACATGACTTCCTTTTCTTCTGCCTTCACAGTATTTGACATCATCTTCCTATAGACTTGGCTGCAGTCCTACATATATTTTTTTTAATCATGTCAAATTTTCTTTCATGCTGAAATACAAAATGCTTCAAATCTCACAGGAAACAAAACTAAAGAGCAGTGAGTACTCAAGAAGGAAAGAAATAGAAGGAAGGAAGGAAGGAAGGAAGGAAGGAAGGAAGGAAAGAAGGAAGGAAGGAAACGTTTGAAATGAAAATGGAAGTAAAGTGAAGATGTGACAACATGAACTATTTTATACTCTATTCTGATAAAGACTAACAGTCTTGCAAAAAAGAAGAATATATGGCCAAAGAATCATAACTTTTTAGCATTTTGTCAAGCAGAAATTTGCACCAATATCAGGAATCTTGACAGGGATAGGCAATTTTTTTTGGAAATCAAGGGCTACTTTTAATATTTTTGGAAACCAAGAACTACAAAATCGGTGAGACTATATTATAAAAGTGGATGAGAAAAGAATCTTGGATGCTTCCTCTATTTTTCATGTATGATCATCTGCAACAATTCCGATTAAATGGGATACAAATGTTGCAAAAAAGGATTTATGTATAAAACATAAACAATGGATGGAAACCAATCAAGGAAAGAAGCAACCTGGAATTAAGGATAAATTTTCTGACACTGAGAAAAATTAACCAGTGAAACAGCTTGCCACCAGAAGTTGTGGGTGCTCCATCAATGGAGGTTTTTAAGAAAAGACATGCAATGTCTTTTAAAAGATGCCTTTTAAAAAACAAGTTTACATCCTATTCTTATGCAGGCCAGTGCTGGGTGTGAGGTAATTTAAGGTGGTTCTGACAAGTGTCGTCAGCATCTTCATATCCGGTCACATGGGCGGCAAGTCACTCCCATCCGGTCACATGGGCAGCAAGCCACTCCCACAAAGGAAGCCACACCCACAGAGTAGGTTCAAACAATTTTTGAAATCCACCACTGGTCCTTGGATAGGATTATGAACCAAATTAGATCTTATATCTCATGTCTCATTTTTTTTTTCCTGTTACTGCCTCTCAATGGCTACTGGGAGAAGATGCGGTCAATGGGAGACGGAAAAGCCATCAGTAAGTGATATATTTACCATGTTCAAAGAAAAGCATACTTCTTCAGTGCTATACTTAAGCCCAATAAACATCTCTCTGTGTTCTGCCTCAAGAAACCACAGCACTCCATAGGGGTTCTGCCATCAAAACGGGACTTTTTAGATTTAAAGAGCTTTCCAAAAAAAAAAAAAAATCAGAATAATAAGCATTAGATTTTGAAGTACGGGCCACTCATGATGCAAACCTTTAAAATACACTCTTAGCTGATCTTAAGAACTTTGGACTTCAAGCTCCATCATTTATGGGAGCAGCAAAAGGGCCAGGATTTGTTTGAAGATTCACTTTGTTGTCAGTTTCACTTCTTCATTTTATTAGACTTCTGTCATACCTTGTTAACTGTGAATACTTTGGTTTTATTTCTTTTTGTTTCAGGGCAGGTTTGCCTTAATCACTTAGATCACAATCAGAACAAATGGGAAATACCAATGTTGACAATAATCCTACATCATATTTTCATAGTCATTGTTGCAATATAAAAGGGAAGAATGGAACATTTGCAACATACAAGGTCTCTGCTAGCATTATAGTTCTCTGAAATCTATAAATTAAAATGTCTGGATTATCTAGAATAAAAGCGAGGACACAAGAATTGCATTAAGCCATTTTTTTTCTTTTCCCATCTCTCTTGCATAAACACTTTAATTTATTTAATGGGGGAGGAATTAGCTATGCTACCTTGAGTTTTCTAAAATGACAAATCCACCCTGAACATCTGTCTGACTGTATAATGAAACAACAACAACAACAACAACAACAACAACAACAACAAGTGGTTAGGATTTCCCTTGTAGTCTAGTGGTTAGAATTCTATCCCTAGTAATCCAATGTTTAGGATTTAGTCCCCAGTGGCATACTGTTTAGAATTTCCCTGGTGGTGTAGTGGTTAGGATTCAATTCTTGGTGTTCTAGTGGTAAGGATTAGGTTCCAGGGGTGGGGGGGGGGTGTCTAGGGTTTTGAATTTGTTTCCTGGTGCTCCAGTGGTTAGGATACATTCCCTGATGATATAGTTGCTAGGATTAACCACTCACTGGTGGTCTAATGGTTAGGATTCAGTCCTTGGTGGTCCAGTGATTAGGATTTGGTCCCTGGTAGTGCTAGTTAAGATAGAGGAATCCAACAAATATTGTTTTTCATTTGGAAATGAGGCACCTTCTCCTTTGGCTCAGAAAGAACAAAGCCATCTAACTAAAGAAGTGGAAGAATTGAAACAAAGAACAACTGAGCATCTAGAACAGCACAAAAACATCAGAATAAGGTTGCCTGCAATGAAGCTTGTTCCAAAGAAACAGCTAGCCCAAGCACTAAAAAAATGGAAATACTCCAAATATCAATTATAAGCACCGTCACTGCAAGAAACAAACCAACGAATGTACAGCACAGCTACAGTTGTAACTGAATACAAATAAAAAATAAACAAAGAAGGAAAAAAGCTAAACAACGTGCCACCAAAATGGAAGATCGTACTGGAAAGTAAGATCAGCAAGTTGAGATAACAAGCAATTAATTTCCATGCCCCATGGCAATTACATCAAGGGTTTGGACTGAGAAGATTACTATAAATAACTTAGTATCCTTCAAGCTGACAACAAACGTCTGTCTAATGGACATTAAACAGTACATGGAGACAGAAGAACAGAAGAATGTAAACTTGGTTAAATGTCTATGGAAATTCTCAATCATCCCGGTCCTGGTTTTCCCAAAGTTGTTTTTTTTCAAAAGGCAAGTGGACTTTCTTGTTTTTTTTTCTTTGAAAATGTTTTGCTTCTCATCCAAGACGCTTCTTAGGTTTAGAAGTAGTTTCAGAACTGAAGAAGTTTCTTGGATGAGAAACAAAACATTTTCAAAGAAAAAAAAAAAAACAAGAGGGTCCACTTGCCTTTTGGAAAAAGCATCTTTGAGACAAGAGAATAAACTGGAGAAATTCACAAAATACAAATAGAAATAAAATGATGATGACAAAAGAAAGCAAAGACAGTAGTAATAATAATAAGGTACTTTGGGTGAAATCTCCAAAAACCTGGAGCACCATTTAAACACTATTGGCATTAACAAAATCACCATCAGTCAATTGCAAATCTACCTGGAACAGTTTACATCCTTCAGGGATAGCTTTAATTTTATTAAACAACAATATCTGCTTATCCTAGGTTCTTGGGAGGGACTCAATAGTTGGACAGCAATGCTAATTCCAGTTTAAACATCTGTCTGACTATGTGATCAAGCAAAATAACAATAAACCTAGGCTATATTGTGCACCTGGAAAACACACCCAGTCTTTACCCTATAATGTTTGAAGAAAAAATATTTAGATTAGAACCATCTTTAATTTTTTTTAAAAAAAGTATTATTGTTGTGTTTAAGATTAGTAGCTTCGTTTTGATAATTTATTTGTGAGAACACTACCCTTTTGCCACATGAATTGGTGACACTTCTTTCCCTTTGGTAAAGTCAAGTGGAAAAATGATACTCAAAATCTCTGAGAAACATTTTTCATATAGTACAACACATTTTATACTCCATTTCTTTTACCAAGGGTACTTAATCTTTCTTCATTTCTGCTGGATGTCCACATTTCACTTTTCTTGTTTTTTCTCTCTCTAGCAAACAAGATAAGAGAGTGTTATACAGCCAGAAAAAGTGGCATTTTCACAAATTATAGTAGTTTCCACAGTTAAATCTACTTTGAAATGATGAAGATCACTGCTTATCTGACTTTCCCCACTGTTCGCCTGTTCTAATGCACTCTTTTACTCTTCATTGATTGAGGCTGCTTTCTCTTTACTATATTACTTTGATTTCTAATGATCCTTGAGTGTTCACTACTGCAATGTCAGGTAATCAATCATATTTTGCTATTATTGCTCTAATAAAAATATAGAGATAGTGCTATCTGCAGGGGAAATCAAGATGGCAGAATGACTTAGCATTGTGCTGCTGCAATAAAGCTTCATTCCTTCCCCATGTGACAAAAATGTGCGAACCCCCAACAAATAAAATTTTCAGTGCCCCACTTTGATCATTTTGACAAAAGCAGAAAGCTTCAGTGGGTTCCTGCCAGTTCTAAGCTCTTCTATAGAAGAGGTTCCACAAATCTACAGTGCCGTTCAGAACCGGTTCCAGCTCCCTCCCCCCGCCCGTCCGCACATCATCAAGATGAAGAGCGAGAGGAGGAATTCTGGGAGTTGAAGTCCACAACTCTTAAAGCAGTCAAGTTTGAACACCCTGGGATTTTTTTTCTAAAGAGATAGGGGTGCAAGGGTCTTGTAACTTGACAGTTTTAAGACTTGCGTGCTTCAAATGCCAGAGTTTCTGATCCAATATTTTTGTTGCTAAGCAAAAGGGTTGTTAAGTGAGTTTCACCACATTTTACAAGTTGGCCATGCCCACCCAGTCACATGGCTGGCAAGCCACTCCCACCTGGTCACCTGGCCGGCAAGCCACTCCCACAAAGCAGGCCACCCCTACAAAAGAGGTTCTAAAAAATTTTGAAAGCCACCACTGATCTTTAGCTGATAGATACCCAATCTGTGGCTTTGGTGTGGCATCACGTTGGACAGAAACCATCTCTAGACAGGACATAGAAGAAGAAGAATCAAATTGTCATTGTGGAATCGTTCAGGTTTGTTCTCTCTGAACACATTTTCTTGGGTGAAGTCTGATATAATTGGTTTTCCCCAAAAAGAACCCTCTCAACATTGTCATGACTTGGTTTTATTATATTGGTAGTTTGTAGGCAATAAGTTAATTAGCAAAAGCAGCAGAAGTGTCTGGCATAGAACAAAAAGTCAGTCATAGCTTCTCTCCTCCATTGTTAAAAGCAGAAAATGTTTGGACTGCTGCCTGTCAATGCAAGCTTGGCAGATGCTGACTTATTGTAATGTAAAGAGATTCAACCTGTCCTAGCCATGTGCAGCATATAAAATAATAGGTAGGTCATGAAATCTGACCAAGACCATATTGTTAAACTGATAACTTCTGAGTACAATTAAAATAGTTGAAATATACGTTGATCTCCCACTAAAATTGTAGCTTGGGGCTGGTCACATTAATTAATACTCAAAGTAATATTAACCCAGGGACCCAAAAAAGAGTTCTTTAATAAGGTGACAAAACCCATCAGCTGGTTACTCAAGTTAATATCAATAAGTTCATCTTATAACACAAATCCTATCCACTGAGTGTTCTCCATACATAGAATTTAAATTAAAAGTTTATAGATTGCCTATATAACAGGGGTGTTAAACTCTTGTCATCACGGCAGTGTCATGTGACGTATTGGGACTTTCCTCCCCTTCACTAAATCAGCCGTGGGCATGGCCAGCCTGTGATGTATCTGGCCCACACGCTGGGAGTTTGACAGTCTTGGTCTATAAGGATCCCAGAACCAACAGGGAATAGGAATAGCTGTCAGTTTTATGATACATTTGGGAATCATTTGATTACATTGTGACTTCGAAGCAGGCCATGATATAATAATTTAATTAAAGTTCAATTGAGTCAATCTTTCAAAACTTCAAACTTAGGGATATTATATGTGATTGTGTTATATGGTTTCAACACAGTGGGCCATTCACTCATGAAGTATCCATACTCACAGTTAGAAAGAGTGATTCATCATTCAGTTGTTTAATTAATGATCTCTAACATATGATGTCCTGAAATAATTAATTCACTTAGGATAATTTCTTGTTCTTTAAAGTTACTTTTAGACCTCAAATCAAACCCGGTATCAGAAAAACAGATGGTTTTTCTTTTAAAACTTCCCTTACAATGCAGAAACAATCTGAAGTATTTTAATTCCACTCTGTCAGAGGAAGAATTTTTTTTACATAATTATTGATTGTTAACTCCCATATTTAAGCACAAAAGGTATGATCAATCAGCAAGAGTACCAATTAGTGTTAGCTTTGATTATAGTCTTTCAGTAACAATTTCAGCCATTAGGATCTGAGCTGAAACTTCCATTTCATTTCACATACACAATGACACCAAATAATGATCAGATGGGTTTGTTGACCTTTATGTAGTACAAAAGTAGAAGACAGTGAAATATTATCAGCTGGAATTTGTTTCACAAGACATATGGTGATTTGCATAAACTCATATTTGCTTTACTAAGTGTTTACTTAAGCAGTATAATATTTCATTGTTCTGTTTTCCCTCAATAAGCAGTGTGATACTCAGAAAGAAATTTGTATTGGAAGCAGAAATGTCTACCATCATGCTAAACAAAAAAAATGCAGTCCCAACTGTTTCACATATTTTGAAAAGGACTAAAGACGACAAACTTTCTTGTACCACATGTGGTACTCATGCAATGCCATAAATAATTCCTGGATATAAAAATCGACTAGCCCGAATATACTCCTAGCTGCAAGAAATCAAACCTCTGCGCAAACTCTTCTACTAACTATTGAACTCATCATGAATTTATAAATAAGTGCTTGCATTTATTCTCCTAGTGCTAGGACAAAATTTATATTTCAATTCAAAGGCCAACTGTTAATCTCAGAAAGTTCTTGGAGTCCACATGCAAGATGTTACTAAAATCCATGTGAGTCTGCTCCAAAGATACAATTCTGATTTTACATAAATATTTTATGCAATTTTATGAAATCAAATAAACACTCACCATTCAGACACAATTTTCAAAGCATTAATAAACATCCAAGTTTGACTTCTGGGGCTGCCCCAAATGGTATGGATACAACCTCCCAGATATACTTTGTCATTGCCTTTTTCTGGGATTTTTTTTCCCCAACTGTTCAGTCTATGCAAAACGAACACCATCCTAAAATAAAATGTGTTTGCAACCCATCTGCATACTGCATTCAATGAAAAAAAAATATTTGCCATGAAATGAGGACTGAGATTTGTGTTTCATTTGTTGTCATCCTTAGCACAAACTGTTAAGTGTTCTGACCCCCCTCATCCTACACCAAAGCACGTCAAGACAAAGATAGTAATATTTGTCAGGTTTTGGACTGGATTTTTACCTGTCCAGTTTGAGAACTAAAGGACAATATTTTACCAGTTGCTTGTGAAAAACTGTATTTTGCAAAAGACTGGATTTGAATTTGACAGTGTGTGTGTTGCCAAATACACTAAGAATGATATGCATTCGATTTATTCTTGCCCTGAGCATATGTAGATCAGCCTGAAGTCCATGTCAAAGAATGCATTCTGAGTCCACCAGAGCCATTCACACAAGTAGTCCATCTAATACAAGATGAGTGGAGATAAAAAATAAAAGAGGCAATACCAGGGGTGGCTGTGATCCAAACAGAGCTAATTAGGAGCACAGTTGTGGGCATAAGAAAGGAAGGGTTGGGACAGATGGTGCTGCTTTTTTTTAAAAAAAATAAACACTTCTCTGACATCAGCTGTGACAGCCAAAAGCTAAACCACAAAGGGTGCGTATATTGAAAGGCAGAAAATGTCCCCAACAAACTGAATCATCACTGATTCTAACTTTCCATTTTTATTTTTCATCTCGGCAGCCTGCCTTCAGCTGTGCTTGTACTCACAACTTACAACTGACCTAAATAATGTTACACCTCTGATTCCTAATTGTGCATGGCTTCTTGCGTTGTTTAAAGAGAAAGGCCAGTGTCACACTCAGAATGAAGCAAATAAAGGGAAGAAGAGTTGTTACACAAATTCCTTTGCTCTTTTTGCTTTAATGAAACTTACACTAAGTCCTCATTAGTGAGTAAGCAATGTCTCCTCCTCAATATATTTTACAAGGTTCCTGGCCCAAGATAACTGTATCTAACACTGGAAATTAAATAAGATGGGCAATATAAACCAAGGAGTTTAACACTCTTGTCATTTGGCTGCCAAATTTAACAGGCTTGGCAAAGCAGATGGACAATCAGTTCTAGCCCTGTCTTCTGCTATTCAAAGCTTATGGGGGGGGGGGGAAAGATCATTGCAAAACAACCATTCTTTGATATGGCAGATAATGCAATAGGCCCCCTGTAAAGGATGATCACTGTAAAAACCAAATGAATAAAAACTACAACACATTTTGGTCATGGTTCATGAATGAAATAAAGTTATGACTGAACCAAAGATTACAGATCAAGATATATCTCAGTGCAGTGGTGGGTTTCAAAAATTGTTTGAACCTACTCTGTGGGTGTGGCCTCCTTTGTGGGAGTGGCTTGCCGCCCATGTGACCGGATGGGAGCAATAGCAGTAGACTTAGCAATAGCAGTAGACTTATATACCGCTTCATAGGCCTTTCAGGCCTCTCTAAGCGGTTTACAGAGAGTCAGCATATTGCCCCCAACAATCTGGGTCCTCATTTTACCCACCTCAGAAGGATGGAAGGCTGAGTCAACCCTGAGCCGGTGAGATTTGAACCGCTGACCTGCTGATCTAGCAGTAGCCTGCAGTGCTGCATTTAACCACTGCGCCACCTTGGCTCTTATCTTACCTGGAGTGGCTTGCCGCCCATGTGACCGGATATGAAGATGCCGACGACACTTGTCAGAACCACCTTAAATTACCTCACACACAGCACTGGCATGCATAAGAATATGATGTAAACTTGCTTTTTAAAAGGCATCTTTGGTTTGCGTTAAAACAACTTCAACACACGCAATGTTCTGATTGCACCACAAACGCAGTAGTCATCCTTTCCTTTCACAGAGGCACTGAGTTTTATAAATAGGAGCATGATAGTGTAGAATAATCATATCCAAGGACCAGTGGTGGGTTTCAAAAAAGTTTGGAGCCTCTTCTGTAGGTGTGGCCTGCTTTCCGGGTCCACTGGTGGAACCTCTTCTAACCGGTTCGGTAGATTTGACGAACTGGTTCTACTGAAAAGGTGCGAACTGGTAGGAACCCACCTCTGTCCCAGTGACTATGTAAATCAGGGCTGTCAAACCCACATCATCATGATATCATGTGACATATTGTGACTCTTCCCCTTCGCTAAATTGATGTGGGTGTGGCCCACATCAAATGACACATCTGGATCATGAGTTTGACACCCCTGATGTAAATAGTGATACAAGTGAAGTTTAAAGCAAAGTACTCACTAAAATACAAAGTTGGTATTGAAAGAGACATATTCCTTACAGCTGCAACTTAAATGAAGAGAGGTTTCAGTCAGTGCTATAAAATAACTGATACTAATCAGCTGCTTCCCAATTTAGATTTTTCTATTTTTCTCTTGCAGCTAAGCACTCCTCCAACTTCCTGATTTTTCATGAGGGAGTACCATTGCTGGATGTAGATGAGATTCTGGTGCAAAATCTGAAATAGTGTGGCCTGAATGTTTAATGCTAATGCCACTTCCCTGTATTGTTTGGGTTGGAACTTTCTGTCTTCCTTCTAATGGAGGATATCTTTCTAGCCAAGGAAGTGATAATTGCACTTGAAGCTACTACTTACACAGTGTAAAAACAAACAAATAACAAATGGGATGATTTAGCATAAATGATTCTGCTTTTTTGTGATATACTACCACAAATTAAACATTAAACAAATTATTCAATCTGGGATATTTGTTGTATGTGGTATGGAAAGCATTGTTTCGCTGTGTTTGTTGGATGTTCCTTAGTCATCGTCTATTTTCTCCTTTTAATAGCATAGTTAAGCACATCAAACTACTGGGAGGTTCCCAGCACTTTTGGAGACACAACAGTCATGCAATATTTTGGACACATGGTAGAGAACTCATATCAGTAGAGGTTTTTATGTTCTTTCTGACTAGAAGTGTCATAACAGCAATAATTGGGGTTATCAGGAGTAAGTCATACAATTGCAGATGGAAGTTGCAATTAACATAGCAGTTAGACTTATATACCACTTCATAGGGCTTTCAGCCCTCTCTAAGCGGTTTACAGAGTCAGCATATTGCCCCCAACAACAATCCGGGTCCTCATTTTACCCACCTCGGAAGGATGGAAGGCAACCTTGAGTCGGTGAGATTTGAACAGCCGAACTGCAGAACTGCAGTCAGCTGAAGTAGCCTGCAGTGCTGCATTTAACCACTGCGCCACCTCGGCTCAACTGTAGCCCAAGCATGTCAGAGACTTTACCAAAAATTAAATGAATACTTTCCCCCAAAGGTGTTGGTTTTTACTTTCCTCAATGGCGTCATCACAGATAATTGATTTTTCCCCCCTTATGTGTGTTTAAAAAAAAAAAAAAAAGCAAAACAAAGCCAGGAATAATATAGAAAAAGCTTGACACTTTTGTTTTATCCTCAAAGATTACATGCACAGCAAGTTGTAATCCTTGGCTTTACAGTATTGCTTTGCAGGATTAAGAAGATAAATGTTCGCTGCTTTTAATCCTCCCCATGATTTATGAAAACTCTGGGTAGCTTCTACCCACCCCCTGGGAGTATCTACAGAACGGTTCTATCTGTGGCTTAAATTATAGATAAATCTGTGAAGTAAATGGCAGATTGTTGTCCTCTAACAGAGGAGCTTCCTTATGTGTCCTGCAGTGGTCCCCTGGTTGCCACAAAGAATGTTACTTCTTTGCTTGGTTATTAAGATCTTGAGGGAGAGGGATTCTATCAGAGTAGGAAGTGTTATGAGGCCCTGGATGATCACTTGTCATGCTAACTTGAAAGCAACATGGCTATAACAGCAGCTGCATGAACTCACGAGAGAAACGACGGAAAGCTTTGGCTTCTATTGTTGCACAACATATTCAGAGCTCTTGCTTATTGAAGGATGGTAATTACAAGTTAAGCAAGATGTGCCCAATGTAAAGAAAGGAGGATACATCAAACTAGTAATCACACCATTTGGATTCCATTTTGCTTCCTGTTGTAGTTACATCAGGTAAAGGCAAAGTTAAAAAGATTCACTATGGCTTGCTTTAAAAAGAAAAAAAAAAACAGGAATCTGCTTAGGATGCAAGAATAGAGATTTCTAAATTGACATTTTTCAGAATTGGTTGGGAATTCTGGGAGTTTGAAATCTTGCAAAGTGCAGCAATTTGAAGAGAGTCACATATATAAATATGTTTCTCTCCTTGGGTACAAGAGCCGAGGTGGCGCAGTGGTTAAATGCAGCACTGCAGGCTACTTCAGCTGACTGCAGTTCTGCAGTTCGGCTGTTCAAATCTCACCGGCTCAGGGTTGACTCAACCTTCCATCCTTCCGAGGTGGGTAAAATGAGGACCCGGATTGTTGTTGGGGGTGATATGCTGACTCTGTAAACCGCTTAGAGAGGGCTGAAAGCCCTATGAAGCGGTATATAAGTCTAATTGCTATTGCTATTGCTATTGCTATTGCTACTTTAGCCCAATAATTGTGCAGAGCAACAGATCTATGCTGCGTCTTTTTTTTGCCAGTCTTCTATAGCTCCTAAAAAAAAAATCTGAAATATATTAGATTAATATCAGGTAGTCGAGTCAAGACTAGTGGAAGTAAAGTCCAATACCCACTGAACAAAAGAAATATGGCAATTTCTTTGTTTAGGTTCATTCAGTGGTGGGATTCAAATAATTTACCAACCAGTTCTCTGCCCTTATGACCAGCTGGGTAGGCAGGGCCCAGTGATCATGTGGGTGTGGCCAAGTCAAGGTCACTCAGGTCGATGGGCACTTCGCCTTAGCTGTTATAATGGTAATAAGGGTTAACCGGAGAGGCAGTTTCTGTAAGCAGGGCAATAAAGATTAGGCCAGAATGTTTCCTTCCTGCCTTCCTTACAGGATTAGCCCTGCAAAGTTGGAAAAACCAAAAGGAGATTTCTTCCAACAATTGGTTCTCTGAACCTCTTAGAAAGTTAACAACCGGTTCTCCCGAATAGGTGCAAACTGGCTGAAACCCACCACTGGGTTCATTCCTCTAAAGATCTAACTTTAATATGCTTTCATACCTTATGTTGATGTGTAAGAGAGGAATTTGGGAGTGCTGTTAGGACAACCACACAATGGTGGGGAACACCAATGATGAAGTTGTCAAAAAAAGTTGCCAATACAGTACTTGGGTACTCTTGAATACAATTCACAAGATATTGCGAATACTAATATTCCCAAAGAAGTGTACTTGTAACCTTTTAATGGGAATATTAACCAACAACTATTTAGTGGGTTAGAAAGGATGATTGACACAAGTAAAAGGTTAACCCAATGATATGTGAGTCTTCAGTTATTTAGATATAGGATACATCATTAAGGAAAATGCCATCAGCTGGTAGGTGTTCCTACTGATGATGATTTGTCTAGGTATCAAAAACATCATGAAAATGCTACATGCAGAGAAAAACCAAACCATGGAAACTTAAAAGAAGATTGACTTCTCTCATCTTCACAAAAGGAAATGAATGTATGCCAGAACTAGCTGGAACTTTCTACAGTATCGACTGCAGGAGTAGCAATAGCAATAGCAGTTAGACTTATATACCGCTTCATAGGGCTTTCAGCCCTCTCTAAGCGGTTTACAGAGTCAGCATATCGCCCCCCACAGTCTGGGTCCTCATTTCACCCACCTCGGAAGGATGGAAGGTTGAGTCAACCTTGAGCCGGTGAGATTAGAACCGCTGAACTGCAGATAACAGTCAGCTGAAGTGGCCTGCAGTACTGCACCCTAACCACTGTGCCACCTCGGCTCTTCAGTTTGACAGGAGTATCAAACTGTCAGCCCACGAGCTGGATGCATCTCACCCAGGCCACACCAACCCAGCTCCACAAATGGGGAAGATATCATGAAATGTCACATGATGACAATGTGGCATGGTGAGTTTGACACCTGTGGTATAGAGAAATATATAGATCCAGATGCAAAGCGTTTGAATTATATTTTTGTAATTATATTTACATTTACTTGAAACATACACTTAAAATATAGTACCCTGTTATTGTAAGCAATGGTGAAGGAGAACAACTATCATAGTTAGTTTGCTGGTTTTATGGATGTCTTTACCTTTAATCCTACCTCCCACAGCTACAAGTTCTTAAATTCTACTACATATTCTTGGATATCAATTAAGATACAAATAAAACCGTCGATAAAAATTTCTATCATTTTTAAGGCTTTTTCCTGCAAAATGAATTGTAAAAAAAATGGGAGTTGGTGTATAACCTGGCTAGTGGAGGTGGGTTAAGGGTGGATTTTACTTTCCAACACTTTCAGGATGATAAGAATGAGAAAAACTTAACAAGAGTTGGTGCGTTTCTAACCTTGATTCCCATGGAAGCAATTTATATCATTGCTATTGCTTTTCTGTACTTTGATCTATGCTGATACTGTTTTTATTTTCCATTTTCATAACATACAATCACATGTATACTATTACATAGCCAATATCCTATTGTATTAAGTAGTAATTACATCAATTCCTCTTGTCATCAATGCCCAGAAAGATAAAAACCCATTATTAGCTCTTCTGCTCTCCATACACCTCTTTCTTCTACCTCTCTCCTACCTCCTTTCTTCCCATCATCCTTTCCTACTCTACTTCCCCTTCCTTTCTCCTTCTCCTCTCTCTTCATTCCACTCCTCCTTATCCTCATCTTCCCCCCTTGCCCTCTCTCCTATCCCTCTCTTCCTATCTTTCTTCTCTCCTCTGCTTCCCACTCTTCCTCTCATTGGTGTATTTCCGCTTCTGAGCAAACTCCAATTTATGTTGATGGTATTTATGCTTCCATTTCAATATACTCAACATACCTTAGTTTAAAAAAAAAAAAAGAATAAGAGAAGACAGTATACATGTGCAATGCTGTTACTGTTTAGACCAATATTTAGGTTTAATATAAACAGACATTTAGTTCAGAAACACATCTGCATAAAGGAATGCTTTAAAATGATGCAGGTTTTTATACTGAATGACACCTTTTCAGTGAGGGGTTTATCACGTGTACCAATAATGCTCATGCAACCTATTTGATCTCCAACCTTTTGAATGTTGCAAGGAAGAAGGAAATTGTTGTTACATCTTGGGGAAATAATATACACATTGTCAGTTGATAAAAGCTGCCATTTGCAAGTAGCAAAAAAACCTGTGATCTTCTGAAAGCCATTTCTATCCATTCAACACTCAAAGCTATTCTCTAAGCAAGTGCTTTTTTTCTTGGCATTTCCCCTTTTCAATTATTGTAGAATATTGGGGAAATACTTTTTTTAAAATCACTTACATAGAAAAGCAGCATTCAAAACACCTCAATCTAAACGGGGTTCCCCCCCCCCAAAGAATGTTCACATTTCTATTTTCAGGTATATTGTTTCCAGATAGCGGAACTGTCGCCTCACAATCAGGAGGCTGTGAGTTTGATCCTAGGTAGAGGCAGATATTTCTCTCACTGCACACATTGAGATTGTACCTGCTGGATATAACTCCGCTTTGGCCTCAGGAAGGGCATCCAGCCAGTAAACACTCAGCTCCCAGACTCCACCCCTCAAGGAATTAGTTGCCCAGACTCCACCCCTCAAGGGATTATGAGGTCATTAAAAGACAATGACGATTGCTTCCAAGTCATGTGCCACATGGCAAACTTTTTTTAAAAAACCTAAAGATACTTCAAAGAGTTTATAGCACATGTAATAAACACCATTTTCTGCAGGGCCTTCGGAGTACAGGCAATAATGTAAGGGTAAAAGGTTTTTATCGGGACTGTTTGGGTTGATCAACATAGATGTGGCTTATCTTATTGTATTGTATTTGGTTTATTTGTATGCTGCCCTTCTCCAGGAGGGACTCAGGGCGGTGAACAACTCAGGGGGGAAAGGGAACATAAACACAATACACATAATTAAAATACATGAAAATCACACAGCCATACCAGTCGAGAGGGGAGGGGAACTCATCAACCCCAGGCCTGCCGGCACAGCCAGGTTGTATCGTGATGCATGGTTTTTTTAAAATATTTTATGCATGTAACTTATCTGGATTTTTGAGTAGGTGAGAAATAAATAGATGAGTAAGAATAAGTAAGTGAATAGTGCAGATCTTTCGGTATGTAGGGAGGACAGGGTGGGGATTTTAAATTCCAGTACCAAACAAGTGTGGGAACATCTAAATAAAGATTTTAGACTTCAGTTGTTATTTAATTTCTACCTGCAAAGATGAATCCACATCCTCCAAGATCTCAGTAGAGTAGCTTTAGCTTCTCATCTTCTGAAGCAACGAAGTTAAAATGATGGTCTGCCAAAATAGAAGAGTGGGGGAGGGGGGAGAGACAGAAAGGATTTACTGAAGACAGTAACGTAGAGTAATAAAAGTTACAGACATTAATTACTTTGCAGTACTTTGGAAATTCGGAACCATGTCACAATTACTCTAACTAAGGTTATGGTGAACTTCAGAGATGTTCCACCACATGATTAAAAAGCTTACTCTATTCTGCCTTCCCCCCCCCCCAAGATTCACCTTCCCAGGTAGTTTCATTTGGTCCAGATAGTCCTCCTTTCCCTGTTCATTTGGCTCAAATGTTGCATTTTAAAATAATAAATTGTAGATGTATATGCAAATCACCTGCCCACTCTAACTAAGATTTTGCTAGTCTTTATGTGGGATATTACTTCTTTCAATATTTCTGCTTGAAAAAGCCCATACTTAAGATTCAGTGACAACGTCCTTCTTTGTTAATTGCTTTAAGAGGCAAAACTATATACAATCACAATTTCATTTCTCTTTGATTCAGTGGTTAGGGTGCAGTACTGCAGGCCACTTCAGCTGACTGCTATCTGCAGTTCAGCGGTTCTAATCTCACCGGCTCAAGGTTGACTCAGCCTTCCATCCTTCCGAGGTGGGTAAAATGAGGACCCGAATTGTTGGGGGCGATATGCTGACTCTGTAAACCGCTTAGAGAGGGCTGAAAGCCCTATCAAGCGGTATATAAGTCTAACTGCTATTGCTATTGCTACTTTTTAGTGCCCAGGAAAAGAATAAGATTTCTTTGGAACCTAACAGGGCAGAAGCAGAAAATTAAGAGTATTGGCCTGGACTATTCTAGCAATTTAAAAAAAATCAAAACAACTATGATATGTTCTTAGCCTGCAGGTATAATCTCCAGCAGTTTCCATTGTTTTATTTCAGTTGGCCTTTATCTAGACAGGGAAGGGAAATAAACATGCAGTGAATCTTTTTTTTTTTAATTGCCTCATAATGATTTGGAATCATTACTTGATGTGCGTAGAAAAATTCTGAATGTCTTCCTAGTAACACTTAGGAAGGCTTAAGCATTTTCTTTGGTCTCCATTTCAAAGTGAACCAATCTGTTCTGCAATTTCCAAGCTTAATGCACACTTTAGAAAGCAACCACAATCTTTCGAGTTGTACACATTTTTCTATGCAGTTCTCTTTTCTCTCTCCAAATTTCATGGTTTAATATAAAAAATATGTTTAGGAAATCATAAGAACGCTTTGAGGGGCATTTGATTTAAGATAGAGTGAGACAGAGACAGACAGACATTATTTTATTTTATTATTTGTATCCCACTTTTATTATTATTATTATTTTTTACAAATAATTCAATTGGCAAACATATCCAACAAAACTTACTCTTCCTATTTTCCTAGAACAACAACTCTGAAAAGTGGGTTGGTCTGTGAGAGACTAATTCTCTAAGAGCCAAGGTGGCGCAATGGTTAAATGCAGCACTGCAGGCTACTGCTAGATCAGCAGGTCAGCGGTTCAAATCTCACCGGCTCAGGGTTGACTCAGCCTTCCATCCTTCCGAGGTGGGTAAAATGAGGACCCAGATTGTTGGGGGCAATATGCTGACTCTCTGTAAACCGCTTAGAGAGGCCTGAAAGGCCTATGAAGCGGTATATAAGTCTACTGCTATTGCTATTGCTATTGCTATAATTCGCTCAAAGTCATAGATACTTAGAAAGAGAGTTAGACAGACAAACAGAGAGACAGACATAAATCTTTGGCTAGATTCAAATGTTTTGAAGT
The DNA here is from genome assembly GCF_051295495.1 of Thamnophis sirtalis. Lineage (NCBI taxonomy): Eukaryota > Metazoa > Chordata > Lepidosauria > Squamata > Natricidae > Thamnophis > Thamnophis sirtalis. The sequence continues at coordinate 83,722,034 of NW_028261388.1, forward strand.
TGAAGCAGAGATGGTTTGGACTAGTTTTTCGGGCACTGAACAGGTAGTAATGCCAGCAGGAACCCACCCCTGAGTTGAAGAAGTTTTATTGTCGTAACTTCCTACATAATATTCGGGGATCTAAATAGATGCATATCTTCCAGAATTACCCAAGAAAAATGACAGATGATTAAACCACTGGTCTTAATTGAAATATATTCTGATGTCTGATACAGTTGATCTATCTGCAGCCATAAAAGTGACAAAAGTTCTCTTTGTTTTGAGTTTTTGAGGGAAAGGAGTGGGTGGTTGGACAGGTTTTTAAAATGATCAATTAGTGATTACGTGCACCAGGAGTAAGGTGGCAAATACATTTAATAAATAAATAAATGAATGAATGGAAACTTATTTATGACTTGTGCTTGCATATATTTCTCAATCATAAATATGAGAAAAGTGTAAGAGAGATATCAATTCTGAGATCACAATTGTCTAACAAGTACACAATGATTCTATTATTATTATTATACAATTGTATCACAGCGGCCAGTTGTTTCGCCGGATTTGGCATTGGTTACTAGTCGGGCCCCACCCAGGGGCCTAGAACATCATAAAGTATTTTCGTAATATGCGTGCAGATCCAAGCAGTGCGGCTTTTTGCACTTGACTGATGGTGATTTTGTCAATTTTTAACTGTTTTAAATGTAATTCCAGTGCTTTTGGATTAGCACCCAGTGTGCCAATTACCACTGGAATTACCACTGCTGGTTTGTGCAATAATCGTTGAATTTCGATTTTTAAGTCCTGGTATTTCACGACTTTTTCATATTCCTTCTCGGTGACCCTGCTATCACCTGGTATTGCGATGTCTATGATTGTAACCTTATTCTTCTCAACCAGTGTGATATCTGGTGTATTATGCACCAGTATTTTGTCCATTTGTATGCAAAAATCCCATAAGATCTTGACCATCTGATTTTCGGCGACTTTTTCAGGCTTATGTTTTTATTATTATTTTATTATTATTATTTCTTCTATATGAAATTAAGAAAAAGCCAGAAAAGCTAGAACATGAATTCAGTCAATGAAAAGAGTAAAATAAATATTCTTTCTGGGGTGTTATGTGGAAGCAAAGACTCAGTTTGGCCTAGTGGTTAAGGCATTAGGGTAGAAACTGGGCATCAGTTGCGATCAATCAAAATAATTTTGTGAATAAGCCAAAGCAGTTTCTTTATTGTTGAAAGCCTATTTATAAGAATCTCACTACACTGATTGCATTCCCATCTGAACCGCCAGATAAGGGATTCACTAATCCAGCCTATGCTGTTTTCTGCGCCAGAGTAACTCCATATTGTCATGCTGTTCCATGCTCTCTTTCAGCTTATAATTGCCCCCAAATGGGAGACCATAAATTTTAGTTCTACCTCAGCAGGCATGAAACACATCTAGATCTCTGGAACAAGCTCCCTGTTGAGATCCGGACCCTTACTACCCTCCCGGCCTTCCGCAAAGCCACCAAGTCCTGGCTGTTCCAGCAGACTGGGGGGAGCTGAGAAGCATTTACCTCCACGGAAATTGTGAATGTTGGTTTTGTTTTTAATATGTTGTCTTTGTCTTGTTCCCCCCTTTCCCTTGTCTTTTGTGAGCCACCCGGAGTCCTCCGGGAGTGGGCAGCATACAAGACAAATAATAGATAGATAGATAGATAGATAGATAGATAGATAGATAGATAGATAGATAGATAGATAGATAGATAGATAGATAGATAAATAGATAAATAAATAAATAAATAAATAAATAAATAAATAAATAAATAAATAAATAAATAAATAAATAAATAAATAAATAAATAAATAAATAAATAAATAGATAGATAGATAGATAGATAGATAGATCACTTTGGGCCAATCACTCCTTCAGCCTTGAAAGGGTCTTGTAATGGGAAACATAGGAGAAGGAAGGAGTAGTAGATATGTCCACTCACCCTGAGTTATTTACAAAAATAATAAAGTTGGGATAAAAGAAATAAATAAATGAAATGAATAAATAGAAAATTTTAATATTTTAGTGGAATATTGGAAAAATATCCTAATTCAATTTAAGTCCAATGTTAGATACAGTGAATATGATAATTACTTGTACATTAAATAGTTTCCACCTTCTGTAATACTGAAAAAAATGCATAAATCAGTGGAAACATTTGGAGGAATTCTGGTATAACCCAGAAGGCTTTTTTTTGGGGGGGGGCGAGGTGAGACATTATTCATCCTTGGGGCACCAGATCATGGGCTCTCTGTTTATTGTGCTTCCATGAATCACATAAATGTCTCCCTCCAAATGAGTTGGTTACAGGGATATACAATAAATCTGCTAAGTATTTCTGCGGAAACAGATTTGTGTGACCTGCTGAAGCAAAGATGGCCATACTGAACAGAATCCTGTAGCATCCATCTTTCTCTGAAAGAGAAAAAAAAATTGCACAAAAAGGAATTTGGAAAAAAAAAAGTCTATGGAAAAAAAAGAGCGTGTTTAAAGTTACACATGCAATATCTATACATGGGGCTACTCTTTTATCACAAGTGGATAGTGCAATATAAATTTAAATCATGGCAATTCATATTAAGAAAATGAACTTAGGCAATAAAGGTAAAGGTTCCCCTCACTCATATGTGCTAGTCGTTTCAGACTCTGGGGGCGGTGTTCATCTCTGATTCAAAACCGAAGAGCCAGCGCTGTCTGAAGACGTCTCCGTGGCCATGTGGCCAGCATGACTAAGTGCCGAAGGTGCATGGAACGTTGTTACCTTCCCACCAAAGGTGGCTCCTATTTTTCTACTTGCATTGTTTACATGCTTTCGAACTGCTAGGTTGGCAGAAGCTGGGACAAGTAACGGGAACTCACTCTGTTAGGCGGCGCTAGGGATTTGAACCGCTGAACTGCTGACCTTTTTGATCGACAAGCTTAGCATCTTAGCTACTGAGCCACTGTGTCCCTTTTGAACATAGGCAATAGACGTATTTAAAATGGGTCCAGGAGGTAAGTTAAAAATCTATGGAAGTTGTATAATTTGTGAATAAAAAGTTCTGTATGCCAAGGAAAATTGGAACATGACAAATTTATGTTAAATGATAGCCTACACAGTACATATGCACAGTCACAGGACCAGAAAATTATCTTATGAGGACAAGATTGGAGAGAGACAGTGATTCATAAAATCCTAGTCACAATTTTGACTGTTGAATTAGTTCCTTTAAGCGGTTCACCGACAAATGCGCGCTCGACAAAAGCGCACTGACGAAACCGCGGTGAGAAAACCGCAAGGTCGAAATCGCACTGACGAATGAGTGCAGAAACACGCTGACAACAGCGCACCGACAAAAGCGCACCTTCAACAAACAAGTAATAACAACCTAATAACCTTAACCCTAATCCTAACCCTAATCCTAACCCTGAACCTAACCCTGAACCTAACCCTTACCTTAACTTAAACCGCGCTTTTGTGGGCACAGTTTTATCGGCACGTCGTTGTGGGCACGTTTATGACATCACGGTTTTCTCACCATGGTTTCGTCGGTGCGCTTTTGTCGTGCGCGCATTTGTTGGGTCACACCTTTAAGCTAAGCTGATATACAATTTTCCTTTTACTCCTGAAAGAGGCAAACTTGTTCCTTTACTTTACTTCCCTTCCTATAATGTTAAAATTTTGTTGTGATTTTCACTGGTGTAGCCTGGAGACATGGAGACTTGCTGATTTTTACTTCAGTGTCCTTTGCTTTGTATTGACTTCTGAGAAATAGAAGTAATTTGCTATTCCTTATAAGAAGAGTGTTTGCATAACTGCAAAACAAATCAATTCATTAATTGCTTTGTCTTGATTTTTGTTTTCAGTCAGTTAGTTTACTTAGTTAATTTGCTTAGTTGCAGAGAAGATTAAAGTTTACACAAAACCTGACTTTGTCAAAGAAGAAACTATTTTAAAGTGCCCCAAATCAACGCATAACTCAGGAATGTGTAAAAGGAAAGAATATGAAAGGAAGCTTATTGAGTAAAATTATAACACACACTCAGATACAATCAATATATGATTAATTATATTCCATTCAACTGACTTATTCATGATTGCTGCCAAAAATGAGGTTCATGTTTCAAGCCTTTCTTTCTGGATATTTATTATAAATGAAGAGTTCTATTTTTTTTCGTAATAACTTCATTAACAGTTTTATGTAGAACAATAAGAGATAATGCAAACTAAAAAAGAAAGAAAAATGCAAGAAAACACACACACACAAACACGAAATATAAATATATAAGCAAATTCCCATTTTAATGCATAACATGGTCCCAATATCCTAATGTAAACAAAATAAAAGAAAACCAAAGTTTAATGTGACAAAAAAGAGACTCTGACAACTGATATTGGTTCTGTTATTTCCACGTGACCTAATTCAGCAGTACTAAAGAAATAAGCAATGTTGTAACAGCAGAGGAAGAGGTAGAAGATAAGAATTATCTGGGCCATTTTGATTTCGAAAGAGCATCTACTCCTATATATGAACTTGCCAAAACTTTCAGATCCTTGAATAAGATCATATTCTCTATAGGACCATGTAGATGTATAATTGTAGAGTCTTCAAATGCTGCTGCCTTTCAGCCCTTCCAGAAAGCATGTTATTCAAGTTGTTTAAATCTGACATGTGTTTTAACTATTGGGTGTTATCAAAGGTGGGTTCCTACCAGTTCGCACCTATTCGGTAGAACCGGTTTGTCAAATCTACCGAACCGGTTAGAAGAGGTTCCACCAGTGGTCCCGGAAAGCAGGCCACACCTACAGAAGAGCTTCCAAAAAATTTTGAAACCCACCACTGCCACAGTGAGACAGAGAGAGAGAGAGAGAGAGACAGACAGACAGACAGACAGACAGACAGACAGACAGACAAAAATAGGAATAAATAAATAAATTAAAAAAGAAAAAAGAAAGAGTGAGAGAGTGAGAGAGAGATGAAAGAAAAAAGAAAAAAGGGTCAGAGAGACAAAAGGAAGAAAAGAGAGAGAGAAGAGAGAGAGAGAGAGAGAAAACACATGGCTGGCAAGCTACTCCCACCAGGTCACATGGCCAGCAAGCCACTCCCACAAAGGAGGCAACACCCACAGAGTAGGTTCCAAAAAATTTTGAAACCCACCACTGGGTGTTATGTATTAATTATTATTTTATGTTTTATGTTTTTGCATATTTTACAGGCATTATTTGGAACCCAGAAGTTACATGAAACCCTAATCCTAGGATCATTTGGTAATCACTATTTTGGTGGTACAATTTCTGGTTGGTTTGAGGCTTTGGGAAACATTTATTTTAGGAATGGTAGTGGTTTATTCCTTCTCCCATTCCCATTCTTAAACTCTGAATACTCCCAATGTAGACTGGACTTTTGTTGGGGAGAGAACAGCCAATCTAGTCAATTGACATAGGATTGCTTCCAAAAGTTTGGGGGCTGAATTATGGCCATGAACTGCTTAAAGGTTGCCTTGGATCCTTTTGCAATTTTACTTCTGTGTTTTGTCTACTTTTTAAAACTATGAGCAATCTTGAAAACTATTTTGAAGGGAAACATGCAATAAAATAATACATGTAGGCAAACTCTGTGTATTGAAGTGTTCATGTGTAAATTGGGAAAGCAGAGACAACAGCACTCATGTTACGTTGCATGCAAATATTTAAGTCATTTTCACTTGTAGAAAGTTAGCACCCTTCCTTCCCCTAGAAGGATGAAATGTTTTAGGAAATATTAAAAAGGCAGAATATTATATCTCCCTGAATGAAAAATTAAAAAGCATGCTCTTGGAGACAGAAACTCAGTTCCATCTCCATCTCTAGCTCCAGTTCCTTGCCCTCAGCAGATATTTTGGTGCCAGCTTATCTACAAGACAAAAGACCTTCACCCTCAGGACATAATAGGATTAGCCATCTACCCATCTAGCAGCAGAGCTCACCACATTAAGGTGGGCTAAAAGGCCCAATTGCGAACCATAGTTCTATAGGCAATGTTTAATATCAAATGCTCTGATCAAAGCTGAGGTTTTGCACCATTAAGCAGAAAACAATTGCTGACAGTTGCTGAAGAAAGCAAGATGTATTTTTACACTTCTGGGAACAAGTCGACCCAGACAGGGAGTTTCCTGCCATCTTGCAAGATGTGTCCTGTTTATGTCGCTTATGTCACCCACTCATGATCTATAGGGTGCTGACTATGTATATTGTAAGAATAGCAATTGTTGGCCATCTGGCATAGACAGTTTTTGGTTCCTCTCATTACCTTATATGCTTAAACTCTGCCTCTATAGATGATGACGTGATTTGCACTATAAATGTATGGCTTTAAGAACCCTTCGGGGTTCAAACTTCTTATGCTGATTTGGCATGTTTGAACCTGCGCATTCAATAAACTTTTCCTATATTGCATCGCTTGGCTTTCTGGTCTCTTGATTCTACAACATTTTCTGGCACCCCAGATGGGACAGAGAAGCTAAGGCAATATTTTGCTGAGGGCCACTTTGCCCCGTTGGGGTGTGGGGCTGCTGCTCCTTGGCTTCCAGGCGCCTCGGGTCTTCTTTTGCCCCGGGAAGCAACAACAGCAGCCCAACTCCTCCAAGGGGGACGCGCATCGTGAGTCCAAGAACCCTGCAAGCTTAGGAAAAGAGCTGTGGTGTTTCCTGGCCGGGATCCGTGGGGAGAAGACGTCTCAGGCGAGTATTCTATTAATTGTATTGTACCTATCTCGTTTGAAGATAGAAGAGGGGGCCTGATCACCCCCCTGGACTCGGGACGGCGTTCCTAATGAAGTCCGTATAGGTTGTGTGGGTGGTTAAACCAGCGCATTTCCTGCAGGTGGCCATTGAGTTCCGGCTTCTGGGGCCTCAGGTCGCTGGTAGTGTGTTAGATATGGGTGGGGGTAGCAGCGTGCCCAGCAGACCGCTGGACTGCATGCTTAAGGGGTTTGATTCATATTTTAACCACACTGAATATAGAGTCCCTTACCCGAAATTGACCAAGGATAGGCTTATCTACTTGTGTCAGAACCAGTGGCCGCATATGGGGGTAGGATGGCCAATGGGAGGAACATTTCAGAACCAAATTATAGATGATTTAACTTCTTTAATTGCTGCAAACGAAGAACGCTATCCCAATCAGTTCCCATATATAGATCAGTGGGGAGATGCAGTCGCAGGACAGGCAGATGAATTATTACAGTGTCAGGCTGAAATGGTCCGTCTGTGTGTGGTGAGACCGAAGGAAAAGGGGAAGTTAAGGTCAGCTCCCAGACGTACAATAAAAATAGCAACTCCAGAGACAAGAGAGTCAGAGAAGAAAAGGATTTTTGCCCAGGATGAAGAGGAACTCTTCAGACCTCCTCCTCCCTATGCCTCAGCACCTGTAGGTATTGTTGTGCCCCAGGCTATGGGTGTTGCTGCAGCGGATGGTGGAGATAAAGGAAGTGCTGGGGGAACAGGGGATCCCCAGGCAACAGGAGCGGTAGTGAGGAGAAAAGAGCCCAGGGATGGTGGTTCAGGGGCTACAGGAATTAGGAGAGAAGGACCAGTAACTAGAAGGTTGGGAGTGGAAAGGGCGAAAGCCGAGAAAGAGGAAAGTACATTGTTAGAGGAAAAGGAAGGACTCTTTCCGTTAAGAGTATCAGAACAACAGGTGGGCGTGGACGCCCAAGGAGATCCTGAATACCGCCCTTGTTTTCAATATATCCCTTTTTCAACTACGGATTTATTGAATTGGCGGAAGCATTTTGGTCCGCTGTCCGTGAAGCCCACGGAAATGACAGATTTGTTTCAAACCATTATGCATAGTCATAACCCCAATTGGCGAGATATACAACAGCTGTTAACTACGTTGCTGACAGCAGAGGAAAGAGAGAAATGTAAAGCAGGAATGCGAGAGGTTTTTAGAGAACGTTACCATACAGAGGCAGATAGGGCTCAGAAACTTTTGGAAGAAGCACCGGAACGGGATCCTGGATGGGATCCTAAAGTAGCCGGTGACCTGGCAAAGATACAAACATACCAAACCCTGATAGTGGCAGCTCTCAAGAAGGCAGGAAAGCCCCCTGTGAATTTGTCTAAACCCTCGCTGGTTATGCAAGGAGCAGATGAGAGTCCAGAAGCATTCCTTCAGAGATTAATTGAGGCTTATGAGTTGTACACTCAAATGGACCCAAGAGCCCCAGAGAATGTAAGGATGCTGAATGAAAGATTTATTGCGCAAAGTGCATTGGACATTCGTAAGAAATTGCAAAGGTTAGAGGGAGCATTAGGAAAGAACACCACTGAATTGGTGGAGGTGGCTAGAAAAGTGTATGTTAATAGGGATAAGGTTGAGAAAAAGGATAAAGATGACCGTATGCATAAGAAGACGGAGTTGTTGGCGTTGGCCTTACAGGGAGGAAGGGCAGGCTTGGGGCCGAATCAATGTGCCCATTGTGGATCTGAAGGACATTGGCAGAGGGAGTGTCCAAAGAGGCTAGCTCCTAGGGGACGTGGAGTGCTTAGGGGTCCGCCCGGGCGACGCCCGCTGGGCCGCAGCATGGCAGGTCGAGGAATGACTGGGCGAGGGATGATGACAGGACAAGGGGGGCCACCCAGACATCCAGGTCGTGGATGGGGGTCGCAACCAAGAGGAAGAGGGTTTGATGCTCAGGTAACTGCAGGAATAGAGGGTATCGGACTAGCCGGAGTCGGTTGGTCAGATTGACGGGGACCTGGCTTGGAGCAGACTCCCCCCGAGCCAATGGTTACTCTAAATATTGGGGGTCAGCAGACTACTTTTTTAGTGGATACAGGGGCTGGACGATCAGTGATAAACAACCCAATAACTACCCCTGGTCCATACCAAATTCAAGTACAAGGAGTGTCTGGACAAGTCGTGGGACGTCAAGTCTTAAAACCAGTCACCTGTACTTTTAAGGGGTCCGAAATTCAACATGAGTTCCTGTATATACCTGAATGTCCTGTCCCATTGTTAGGAAGGGATTTGTTGAGTAAGTTAGGAGCTACTATTTCCTTTGATGAGGGAAAGCAGTATCTCACTGTGAGTCACCGGCCAGATGAAATGTGGAGGTTGATGGTGGTTAGGACTTCTGAGGAAGATTGTCTGGACATATGGAGGGAATTTGATGTACCAGGATTATGGGCGGAGGATAACCCTCCGGGATTTGCAGCACATCACCCCCCTATTATTGTAGAATTGAAGCCCCTGGCAGCTCCTGTTCATATTGGACAGCAGCGACCCTATTGGAGGGAAGCCATCCTGTCCATATACGACTGTATTTTAACATACTTAGATGCTGGGGTGTTAGTCCCTATTCAATCCCCATGGAACACCCCAATCTTGCCTATCCTAAAGCCAGATGGGTCTTTCAGACCAGTGCAGGATTTGCGCGTGGTTAATGAAAGGACAGTCACAATTCACCCATCTGTGTCTAATCCATATACTCTACTCAGCCTCATCCCGCCTGATGCTGAATGGTTTTCAGTGATTGATTTAAAGGATGCCTTCTTTACTATACCCATTCATCCTGTTAGCCAGCCGTTGTTCGCTTTTGAATGGGAAAATCCGTACACCGGAACAAGGAGCCAATATACCTGGACAAGGTTACCTCAGGGGTTCAAAAATTCCCCAACCCTCTTCGGAACCGCATTGGCTAAAGATTTACAATATTTTATTCCCTTTCAACAAGGAGATTCGGTCTTACAATATGTGGATGATGTGCTGGTCACGGGACAGTCACGAGATGGGTGTTGGGAAAACACAAGACGAATGCTGTGTTTGTTGTTAGATTGTGGATATCGAGCGTCCAGAAGTAAGGCTCAGTTAGTCCAACAGAAGGTCCGTTATTTAGGTTATGACATAACACAAGGGCAGAGAGCATTAGGCCCAGAGAGAAAACAAGCGTTGCTTAATCTGGCGAGGCCAACTGATCGGAGACAATTGAGAGGCTTTCTAGGCTTGGCAGGTTTTTGTAGAATTTGGATTCCAAATTACGCACTAATGGCGGCTCCACTTTATTCGTCTACCAAGGGAAGTAAGACAGACCCTTTCATTTGGACACATGAACAGGACCAAGCCTTTGATGCCATCAAAGGAGCTCTATCAAGAGCTCCGGCCTTGGCCCTGCCAAATCTGAGTAAGCCCTTCAATTTATATGTGGATACACGCAGGAATGTCGCCTTAGGAGTGTTGACTCAGCAGCTTGGCCAGTGGCAGCAACCTGTAGCATATCTGTCAAAACAACTGGACGCGGTGGCACAAGGGTGGCCGCATTGTTTGAAAGCTTTAGCAGCCATCGCGGAATTGCTGCAAGATTGTAATAAACTCACTTTTTCCTGTCCGATCAAGGTCCACACCCCACATTCTGTTCAGGCAATTCTTGATCAGAAAGGCCATTTATGGATTAGTAACCAACGGATCATCAAATACCAGGCCATGATGATTGAAAACCCCCAGGTTCATCTAGTGGTATCTACCTCGTTAAATCCTGCCACTCTCTTGCCCACAGAAACTGAGGTGGAACATGATTGTGTACAAGTGTTGGAAACCGTGTATTCCACACGACCTGATTTAACTGACATACCTTTGCCTCAAGTGGATTATAACTGGTATACCGATGGGTCTAGTTATATACACCGGGGGATGAGAGTTGCAGGCTATGCCATTGTAGATGATGAGGGGGTAGTTGAAAGCGGGCCGTTGGGAGCAGGAAGGAGTGCACAAGTGGCGGAATTGTGGGCCCTCATTCGAGCATTGGAACGGGCTGAGGGTGAACGTTTGAATGTGTGGACAGATAGTAAATATGCCTTTTTAACATTGCATGCTCATGGAGCGGTATACAAGGAAAGGGGATTTAGAGACTCAGCTGGCAAATATATACAGCATGGCCATTTAATCCAGAAGTTGATAGATGCTGTCCAAAAACCTAAAAAGGTGGCAGTTATGCATTGTAAAGGTCACCAACGAGGAAGTGATAGAATTGCTTTAGGGAACAGGGCAGCAGATGTTGAAGCAAGGGCTGCAGCATTGCGTCATGAGCCTTTACCAGACATGTATATTAATGTCGCCTTGGATTTAGGGGTTATACCAGTAGACATCCAACCCTCCTATTCTTTATCTGAATGTGATAAGGCAGTCAACGACTTGATGGCAGTCATCGATAAGGGCTGGTATGTTCTTCCGGATGGAAGAATATATGTGCCTTCTACAGTGGCATGGCAACTGGTTCGTTCCACTCATGAAACCACCCATATGGGGAAAACAGCTTTGGAATCAGCTCTTATGAGGGATTACTATATAGATGGATTGGCAGGAATGGCGGTAAAAGTGGCATCTTCCTGTGAAACGTGTGCTAGAGTTAATCCTAGGCAAGGTCCTTCCCTTCCACCAGGAACTATACCTATTGCTTACTATCCTATGGACACGGTTATGATTGATTTTACTGATATGCCAAGGAGTGGGTTTTATAGGGCTATGTTAGTTATTGTGGATCTGTACACAGGATGGCCAGAGGCATTTCCTACTAGGACGAAAAAGGCGCAGGAAGTAGCAAAGGTTTTACTTAAGGAAATTATTCCTCGATTTGGCAACCCCTCTTTTATTTCGTCAGACAATGGCCCAGAGTTTGTCCATCACATTAATCAGGCCATTGCACAAGCGATCGGGGTAAGCTGGCGCTTCCATTCTTCTTTCCACCCGCAGTCTGGTTCTCCCGTGGAAAGGATGAATAGGACTTTAAAAGAAAAGATTACCAAGATCTGTGCAGAAACACACTTGAAGTGGCCAGATGCTTTACCTCTTGCCTTATATACAATTCGAAGTGCCCCCAGACGACAACATAGACTCTCACCATATGAGTTGATGTTTGGTCGGCCTCCAACGTTGTTACGACGTAATTTGGCTGGATGGCCTGATTTGGGGCATAAGGGAGGAGTTTGGGCCATGGAAATGGTGCAAGAACTAAATAAACAGGTTGAAAAATTGAGGAATTATGTGTTGGAACAGACCCCTCCCAGGTTGGTAACTAAGTGTCACTCTTTTAAGCCAGGGGATCGAGTATGGGTAAAACATTGGAAAAAGGAACAATTAGAGGGGAGGTGGAAGGGACCTTATGAGGTAATTATGACATCTCCACTTGCTGTTAAGATCGCGGAGTCTAAAACCTGGATACATTGGACTCGCATAAAGAGAGCCGCTGACAAACAATGGACCACACATCCCAGCGACCAACCGTTGAAGTTGAAATTGATTCGTCAATAACGTCCAATTATATCCTTTGTTGTATTGCTATAGGTATTGTGATACTTGCTTTTATTGTGTGCATTATTTGTATAGTGAAATACGCCAGTCCGACGGTCCAGCACTCAATTGGCGGAACTGTAAGAGCAATTGACTGGTGGCCATTTGCTGGCGTCCCCTTCGCTAACGGACAATTGTATACAGACAATTTACGGGTAATCCAAGCCGATCCTGTACCGGAAGCAGATCCTGCACCTGAGAGGGAGGACGGAGAGCCAGCGCAGCCTGTCCCCCGGCAAATCTTCCAAAGGTCAGCAATGGAGAACCCTTGCTAAAGTCACTCCGGAAGCTGACTTTCTTCGCACGGGTGAAGAATAAGTGGACCAGCATACTAATCCTTATTTACTTCCATCCTTTATACTAACCATATGTGTTGGTTCTGTTCCTGTAAATGTGGATGCTGCTGTTGTGCCCACTGTATTGATTGTGTCCAGCATAGCTATTGTAACATTAAGTGTGATATAGTGATTATAGAAGATGTATTAGCACCCTACATAGTCACTGGGTCAGGTCCTCCCTACTACACTCTTAAATTGACCCCTACAGTTCGGATTGCAATACTGGATCGGAGAAGTCAGGATGTGTGCGAACGGGATGTACGAAGGTATACAGCTCGTTTGGTCTATCACGCTATTAGTGATATGGTTATTCGGTGTTGGGAGCAGATGCACTCTAGTTGATGTGGGCAACCTAGGACTATGGAGCAACCCAGAGGATAGACCCCATATTATCCGATCTTATAATGTCGGATCCAGGGAAGGGGAGGAGACAACCCCCATTGTGTTTTCTCCAAATTGTTGGAATGGGATCTTACCGCACCCTTGCAAACTCCCTGATCTATTTGATAAAATTGCTAAAATCACTTGTCAGTCCCGAGGATTTTCCAACCCAGATGTATGCCCATATGTGGGATATTTAATGCGGAAAGGGATGTGTACAAAGGCCCAACAAAAGGGGGGAGAACCACCTCTGATTCTGGATTGTGGAACCCCCCATTATTGGGGTTGGATCCGTATTACTTCCCCTTCGCAATTGAAATCTGGATGGCAAGGGGCATGTATGGTACAAATGCGTCCCATTGAATTTGGAGTAACTCGAAGAAGAAAACCCAAGAGGCATAGAAATAAGAGAGAAATAAGCCTGTACCCGAGTAGACCACCATTAAGCACTATTTGTGTTAAAGGAGGGGGATTCCAAAAAGGTGAATTCCAATATTGGAGAACAATACATAAGGGATGTGATTTTACAATAGAGGTAACGCCCAGGTATTCCAAGAAAGGATTAGCGTGGTCTTGTAGTAGCTATAATGATGAATGGAGAAAAGGGATTTACGATCTATGTAAAGAGGCAACTAAGAGCAGCTGGGATCAGGGAGACCCAAGGTGTCTCTGGATTGATAAAACCTTATGGTCTAGCTGCTGTAGAACTGCAGAAGGGAGCCCAGAAGATATACTATTTCTTTGTAATAATAATAGAAGTCAAAATGTACCATTAGGGTGGAGTGGGTTATGTCAAGTATTATGGGAACCCTCCAGGGACATCAAACCTTATTGGAATAATGATGGTCCCACCCGAACCAAAAGGGTACCAACTGCAGTAACCAAAAGTAGGTCAGACGATTGTTCGCCCTGCATTACTAAAGCTACGATAGGGGCGCGAACCGTTAACACCTTGGTATATCATACACAGCTGCCTCAAGGATGTCAATCCACTAAAACGAATTGCTTGCATAACAAAACCATGTACAGCCTATGTACTTTACAGGGAAAGACTATATGTTATAATCCCAACACTCCGGTTCGCCTCAATGTAACCTTATGGACAGGCTTGCCCAAGGTGGGTACTAGAAATCACCCGGAGGGAGAGGGCAAGCTGTATTTCCTTAATTATACTGTACAACTGCAACAGGGTAACCAACCCCTAATTCTAATGTTTGATGCATGCACTGCCCTGAGCAGAGGCTTTGGGTTGTCTTGTGGAGGTCAGAATTGGGTTGATGCTTATAAGGCTAATCATAAATACTTATGTGAAACCACGATTAATTGGGCTCATGGTAATCCTAACCAATGGTTACCATGTGGAGGCACTATAAAATGTAGTGGGTGGGACTGTGTTTGTGATTATACTGGAGGAGGCTATAAGGGATGTTCCTACATAACTTCATTCCGTAGAGACGTTGGGAATATAATACGGATGGAAATATCCCGTAACACCCTACCCATGGTGACATACGGCTTTGGAATTGATGGTCAAGGGCGAGACCCAAAAACATACTTAACTATTAAAGTTGAGAAGGTTAAGGATGGAGAAGTAAAATCCCTTGGATGGTCTGTATACGATACCTTGCAAAAATTAGAAGACCCATTACCAATAAGTACCAAGGCAAATAATCTGTTTATAGAAATGGCTGAGCAAGTGGCTAAAACCTTAACTGTTAAAAATTGCTTTGTTTGTGGAGGAACTAACATGGGAGAGCAGTGGCCATGGGAAGCCATGGAAGCTGATCCTATAATCTATAACAATCTTTCCTATACTGGTAATATTACAATGAGGAAAGAATTTACTGGGATTGTATGGACCCTGTCCACTAATCTGGTAGGAAGAAATTGCTTCGTAAGAAATGGATCAGTACATGTAGGGGATTTAATCTGTTTGGGCTCCTGGAATCCTGACTATAGTATCTGGTCTTCACCAGCTAACATAACTCAGCCCCCACGTTTTGATATGACGTATTTGAATTACCTAGATTCCTCCTCTACTGATGCCCTATGGAAAGCTCCAGAGGCTATGTACTGGATTTGTGGAAAGCTGGCATATGAAACTCTGCCTAGGGATTGGTCTGGCTCATGCGTCCTAGGTTGGATTAAGCCCTCATTTTTCTTATTACCCATGAAAGCCCGCCAGGTGCTAGGAATCCCATTGTACGAGAAGGTTGGCCTACAAACTAGAAGGAAACGAGAACTTGATACAGTTTTTTCCAATTTCCTTTGTAAGGATTGGGCCACCTTAGAAGACAGTGACACTTGGAGTTCGGAGAGAATTGTCTGCACCTATGGCAGGGCTACGTGGGCAGAAGATGGGTCATATGGATATCGCACACCCATTTATATGCTGAATAGAATTATACGCCTCCAAGCAGTATTAGATTTAGCAGGCCAACGTATTGATAAGGCTCTTAATATAATATCCGAGGCTACAGATAAAATAAGGACAGCAGTATATCAGAATCGCTTAGCTTTAGATTACTTGCTAGCTAAAGAAGGAGGCGTATGTGGTAAGTTTAATCTTTCTAATTGTTGCCTGCAAATTGATGAAACTGGAACTGTTGTTAAACAATTGACTGCAGAGATGCGTCAACTGACTCACAATCCTGACCAGGTGTGGCGAGGATTCAACTTCAAGGAAATCTTTGGTTCCTGGTTTCCTAGATTGCCAGGCTTACAGGCTATAGTTGCTCTAATAGGCTTAATCGCTGCAGGATGTGTATTAATTCCTTGTGTATTACCTATTTTTGTGCGTACTATTTCTAACAGTCTATCCTTAATAGCAGAGCGAAAAGCAACGGCACAGGTAATGGCCTTATGGGAATATGAAAGAATGCAACCAGTGGGAGAACTATCCACTGAACCTGAGTATGTGACTCTTCTGGACAGGTCAGATGAGTCCCAAAGGGGGGACTAAGGTGGGCTAAAAGGCCCAATTGCGAACCATAGTTCTATAGGCAATGTTTAATATCAAATGCTCTGATCAAAGCTGAGGTTTTGCACCATTAAGCAGAAAACAATTGCTGACAGTTGCTGAAGAAAGCAAGATGTATTTTTACACTTCTGGGAACAAGTCGACCCAGACAGGGAGTTTCCTGCCATCTTGCAAGATGTGTCCTGTTTATGTCGCTTATGTCACCCACTCATGATCTATAGGGTGCTGACTATGTATATTGTAAGAATAGCAATTGTTGGCCATCTGGCATAGACAGTTTTTGGTTCCTCTCATTACCTTATATGCTTAAACTCTGCCTCTATAGATGATGACGTGATTTGCACTATAAATGTATGGCTTTAAGAACCCTTCGGGGTTCAAACTTCTTATGCTGATTTGGCATGTTTGAACCTGCGCATTCAATAAACTTTTCCTATATTGCATCGCTTGGCTTTCTGGTCTCTTGATTCTACAACAACATGGCACCTGGGGATATTACATCACCCAGCACAGTTCAACCAGACTTATCTCAGACAAACTCCTAGGATTTGCACATGAATCCTACACCAACCAATAGAATACCTGTCCTTTCCACAGGAACAGGAAGCTCAAGTTCAAAGCCCAACAGATGATATAAATAACATTCACTCTCCACTCCATGTGTTCAGCTGCACCAGGACCATGGGCTTAATGATTCTGATCCATTAAACCAGTTTTCCAAGTAGACTCCATGTTTCCAGTGTCTTTCTCCCCACTTGAGAGACCGCCTGCTTCCAATTACCTCCCACAGACCCATTAGATCTCACAGGGTTGGCCTCCTCCGGGTGCCATCTACCAGCCAATGCCACCTGGCTATTACCCGGGGGAGGGCCTTCTCTGTGGCAGCTCCGGCCCTCTGGAACGAACTCCCCGCAGGAATTTGGACCCTCACCTCTCTCCAGGCCTTCCGGAAAGCCGTCAAAATCTGGCTTTGCCTGCAGGCCTGGGGGTGATGAGTTCCCTCCCCTCTCGACATGTATGGTTGTGCGACTGTTGTCTACTTTTATTATTTGTATTTTGTCTTTTAGGTTCCCCTTCCCCCCCCCTTGAATTGTTCGCCGCCCTGAGTCCTCCCGGAGAAGGGCGGCATACAAATAATAAAATACAAATACAAATACAAATACTTGGAACTGAACACAGATGGACATTTTTCCCCCAAAACTCTGCGATGGACTGACATCAGTTTTCTTATATACTCCTTACCCTTAATGCAAAAGGCCATGTCTATTAAGGATAAAATTTCTTTGCCTGTATGGTATTTCCCTGTTCTGCCCACAATTCTTTAAAGTAAATCAGAAGAAATCTGAGAAGTTAAGAGAAATGTTATGGATGCTCACAAAAGAAATGTCTCTAATTTGAATACAGCCCACACACAAAGACTTTTGTTATTGTAAAGCCTTTCTAATAGGCTGGAGCCCCTCCTGAATAATGTGCATTATGGGGTGATTTTGATAGAATGAGCACTTGAGATGCTCAACCTTTGTGGATTCTGTTATGAACTAACTCTTAAATTAATTTGCTGATTTCAACTTAATTATACACTAGCGATTGTACAGTTCTCAAGTGGAAAAACGCCCCCAAAATAATATTTTAAAAACAAGTTGCTTCAAAAACACACAGACAGATACATATACATGTATGGATTATTTTTTTAAAAATGGAATGGAGACAGATTTAGATTAATGTGGATATTCAATTGAAAGTTTTATTTAAATCCATGTTATTAGGATGAAAAGACTTTTACAAAATCAAACTGCATGCGCTTCAAATTTAGCTAGAAAATTGGCTGGAAAAGTGATGGCAAGGAGCAAACCAGGAGATCATTAAAATGTACAAAAGGAAGGTCACCTTAGATGCAAATCTAATTAGAGCTCTGATTGCCTAGCAACCAGATAAAAATCTAAGAAGTTGTTTCTTTTTTTGTATTAAGTTTACAATGAGTATTCCAGGTTGAATTGTTCATTCAGGTTCTGTTGCGAAGCAAGTAGTTTGCTAAATTCTATACTTAATGGATAAAGCCAACTAATTTAGAGAGTCTGCTAACATTTTGTTTCAAGAGATGTTTGTTAGTGCCAAACTGATTCTATTAATGATAGTAATAAATGAGCAATAAAAAGATGGCAATTCACCTGTAATCAATCCATAGTACAGTGCTTTATTAATATAAATTTTGCATTCCAGCATCTAATGATCCCAAGTACGGTTCACTTATTAGAAACAGCCATTTATTTTTCATTTTGCCTATCCTATCCAAAACTCTATTAGGAAGTGCAGTGGAATAAATGACTCTATTTTTTAAAAGCCCACCGCCAAGAGTGCTTTAATGACCAATTTCATTTGCAATGATGGAAAAGGAGTAACCTGCTAAGTCTGGGAATGAATGACCTCATTTCAGCTTCAAACATCTAAGTATTTGGGGGGCGGGGGGGGAGCCAAACTTGGAGCTTCCGCAAATTATCTTGACAAATACCAGGACTTGTTTTTTTCAAAAAACAATAGTTGCCATCTGAACTGACAATTGACTACATAGTCACCAACACCAACTGTTCTGTCCCCCCTTCCTCGCTTGTTAACAGACGACAGGCAGACAAACTTAAAAGGAAGGAACTTTATCAGTCCTCGGCTCAGACTGGCTGCGAACCCAAAAATAAACATAAATATAGTCTCTGACAAGAAGATAACAGAATGCAAAACAAAACTCTCACAAAGCAATTCACTTCTCCAAGTGTCTCCTTGAATCAGGGTTACAGAAAGCAAATCACTTCTCCAAGTGGCTCTCACAAACAAACCATGACTGATGAATGCTGAACGAATGAATGAACGTTGACTCCTGCAACCAGGGCGTGGCACCATCCGTTCTTTTATCACCAGAAGACGCCACTAATGAGCCCCAGCTGCATTGGTAATCTTGCATCCCGAAAAGACTCACAGGAGACTTCTGCTGAGTCACAACAACCAACTATATATTAGCTTTAAATATTCAGTCTTTTTTTTTTTTTTTTTACAATTTCCCCCAAAGTATTAATCAACCAAACAGGTTGTTGCATGGGTAAGAAATATAGCTATAACAGCTAATACAGCTGTTATTTCCAAATTGCAGTTTCTTGGCTATCTTTGTGGACTTTAATTTTTTTAGCCAGATTTTTATTGGGCGATCAAACAAGACAACAAACGAACAAACAAAAAACATTAATTTGTTCTTAGCTTGTTTCATTTTAAGCAGAGATTTCTGCAGTCACTGGCTTCAAAATGTTAAGTGTTAATTGGATACATAAAGCCCATTTCTTTTTATGTGTATGCAATGCATCAAATAGACCTTTAATGGGGTGGATATCATTCCTTTTCGCTCTCCATAACATTATTTCTGATACATCTGCCTTTAAGAACTACTATTATTACAGTTTGCTCCTAGAATATTATTAGGATAAATTAATAAAAAAATGGGCAAAACCCCAGTGAAACTCCATAATAGCTGAGAGGAAACATACATTTATGCCCTCATAACTCCATAAACTCATGGAATGTTTGCAACTGTAATATTAGGTTTATTATATGAATGGGCATTTGTGTATAACCTAACTTGATTTTTTTAATTCTCAATGCAAAATAATTCTTCAATGGTTGTAACTATCGAATTATATTTGTTATATTATTTCGATATGCATTTTATATGTCTAATCTAGTTCAATGTATGGATACCTAATGAAATAATCAGACATTTGTGATTATAACATTATGTTAATTATATTGTGGTTACATATCGAAGCCAGAGAAGAAATTTACATATTGATCTTCTTGATATGCAGTTTAGACTAATCCTGAGATTTTTGGAGTTTTGTACAATAAAATATTTTCCCCTGTATGCAAAATAAAGCTATAATATGATTATTGCAGCAACAACAATATCACAATAGGGAACCGTAAACATGTGGTCAATATTGTCTCATTGGGAATTTGAATAATGCTCCATTTCTAGGCTACAAAAATGTGGACAATTAGTAGATGCTTAGAACCTTGCTTTTCTTTTCTGGTCATTTAGATGTCTCCAGCCTAGTTTGGAGTAATTAACGCTAGTTAACACTTCCCTGAAAAAAAAAAAAAAAGCTTGCATAGCCTCAGTTTCCTTGACCGAAAAAGCCACATTTGAAATTTTCAAAGTAAAAGTTCCTGAATTCCTTGTGATTTCACTGGAGGAGAGGATCACTTGGAAAGAAGAACTGCCATTTGCAAGCCTTATGAACTGAAGGCAGCGTGGTGGGTTTATTGTGCAATATCATAAATGTTGTATATAAGTCCTTAAAACAGTGTTTTAAATAAGTGCATAATTATTTCATGGTCAACTTAGTTCTGATCAGATATAATTATTACATCACAGTGCCTTTGCAAGCAAGTTTCTGCAGCCATTTTGTGCACCACCAATCCCTTCCTTCCTTCCTTCTTTCCTTCCTTCTTTCCTCCCTCCCTTCCTTCTTTCCTTCCTTCCTTCCTTCTTTCCTTCCTTCTTTCCTTCCTTCTTTCCTTCCTTCTTCCTTCCTTCCTTCCTTCCTTCTTTCCTTCCTTCCTTCTTTCCATCCTCCCTCCCTCCCTCCCTCCCTCCCTCTTTCTTTCTTTCTTTCTTTCTTTCTTTCTTTCTTTCTTTCTTTCTTTCTTTCTTTCTTTCTTCTTTCTTTCTTTCTTTCTTTCTTTCTTTCTTTCTTTCTTTCTTTCTTTCTTTCTTTCTTTCTTTCTTTCTTTAGTGTCTTATATATTCATCACATTATTTCCATCCACCAAATTGTTTCCTTTGTGGTACAGAATAGGAAGGATTTTTATTTGATACATAAAAAGGTTAAAGCTGGAATAACCAAAGATCGATCTTTTTTTTCAACCACCTTACAAATTATTCACATGTTGCTTTCATATCTCTGAAAGGTTGTGCATCTTTTGATAGATATAGATAGATAATAGCGATAATGTACATTTTCCATCATGGCACAGATTTCAAAAAATATTGAGAAAGGTTTTGGATATTTTGCATGAGTAGATCTGCCTTTTTTCAGACTTCTAAATGAGCCTGGGGAAAAAAATGATGATGCTTGAAAGAAACTATTTATTAACATTTATATAGATCTTAAAGCAGCACCATTGGCTTGTTTCCAGCCACGCCTTTTTCTCCTATTACTTTTTCAATAGATAGGAGGAAGGCCTCATAGAAGCTTCCAAGAGTCAGCAGCACATCACTATACTGTACGTATAATTTTGCATTTGGATATGTCAACATATGAACACATTTTGTATTAATTGCATGCTTCGCCAGTTTCCAAAGATTCTAATGAAGGTTATTTAGCATTGAAAAGGGAAAACATAATATTAGTTTCACTATTTCATGTGACATGATAAAAATAGAATCAGAATTTGAGATAATAGACTGATATTATACAATTTTATTCATAAGGAAATGATTGTAACCGAGCAGAAGAAAATATCGAGCCAAAAGAATATTTCATTTTGGGTTATATTTGTTTTAATATTTAAACTAGGAATGATATGAAAGGCCTTCATTCACGTATTTCCCCCCTCATTTACATGGGGGTCTCTCATATTGCAACAAGATTTACACAGCGGAGAAGATTTTAGACATGGAGTAAGAGGAAAGAAAACTGAAGTGGAGATCTGTAGAACAAGAACTTTACTACCTAACAGTGGGTGCAATCCAATGGATTTCTTAGCAAATTGTCTATTTTCTTAACACTTTGGAATAATATTTTTTTTTTAAAAAATGTGTGACGCCATGTTATTTCTTTCGAATTCAAACATGTGAGTAATCCACAAGACACACCATTAAAACTTTTTCCAGAGTGGCTGTTTTTCACTAATGGAAAAAACCAACATCCAAAGGTGTTCAAATCTTTCAAATTATACACACACACACACATACACGGACACACACGGACACGCACATACACATGTACATGTATATGTATATGTGTGTTGTATTTGTGCTGTGTGTATGTGTGTGTGTGTGTGTGTGTGTGTGTGTGTGTGTATGTATGTATGTATGTATGTATTTTGCATTTGCGCTGATAAATAAATAAAGAAGGCAGATCTACTTATGCAAAATATCCAAATAAATAAAGGAGCACAAATGCAACACAAATGTAACAAAAAGACAACATTAAAAAATAATGGCTTTCTGTTTGGATGGTCTATTGTGATGAGCCGATAGACAAAGAAAGGAAGCAGTATGCCTCTTCCCATATTTGGGCATACCAGGGGTTGTGACACAATACACACACACACACACACACACACAGTCCAGCCCAATTACAGCTTTTTTTTTCTTTTGACTTTTTCATTATCATTTGCATTATACCTCTCATTAACCCTATGTTAATATTTTAATAAATTTACAATACAATTGATTTTAATTAATTATAGTGCTAATGGCTTTTGAAAGCAAACATCTAGAATAAATGATTCTTGATTATACAAAACCAAGAATGAATAAAATCTGTGCTGGGAGGGGTAATTTAAACTGTCAAATCCTCACCTATTACAAGAAACCAGAAGCATCTCAACACATGGCTCTCTAACTTCTGCTTCAACAATCTCTCTATCTAATAAAGGAAACCCCACTCCCCCCCCTAGTCATTTTTTCCAGGGCTGAACTGCTCTTACTATTAGTTTTATTGTTATTATTATTATTATTCAGCCAGAACCTGCCTTCTTGTAATTTAAAACCATTCCTATCTTACTCTAGATCAGGGGTCGGCAACCTTAAACCCTCAAAGAGCCACAAAGGTCCTAACCAGAAGCCCCTCCTTCAGTTCTGGAGCCAACGGGAAGTCCGTTTTCCCCATCATAGAGTTTCCTCCTAGCACGGCATCCTTTTTCCTCCACCTGTCCTAACCAAAAATCCTATCAATTGTGGAACTGTCCGAAAAACCCACGCCTTGCTCTAGAGTGTCCTCCTGGCGGGCCCTGCTTCCCCCTCCAACCGGAAGCTTATCTCAAAATTGTGGTGCTGACTGTCAACAGGGAGCTGCAGCAGAGGGGTGAAAGAGCCACGTGCGGCTCCAGAGCCATGGGTTGCTGACCCTTGCTCTAGGTAAACAGAAAATAGTTCTTTTCTATGACATATTTCCAAGTGCTCTCTTAACTATATTCCCAGTTCATCCCCTTAGTCTTTTCTTCAAAAAGTCAGTTTTTACTATGGTGGACCTGCCAAAAGGTTAAGGCATTTTGGATAAAAATATGGTGGGTCATGCAAAATGTTTTTAAAAGAAGGATAAAGTTTAGTCCTCCGTTATTTTTACTAGGTATATGTACTGACATTACAGTGGTAGAGACCAATTTGACTTTGCACCTGATAACTGCAGCAAGACTGTTGGTGGCGCAATATTGGAAGAAGGAAGACTTGCCTACAATCCAAGAATGGACATTGAAAGTAACAAACTTAGCTGAAATGGCTAAAATATCAGCATATCTCAAAGATCATTCAAATGAGAGATATAAACGAGACTGGAAAAAATGGATTGACTATATACAAAATAAATACGGGACTAAGAAATTCCAGTTAGCCTATGCTTAAGATCAGAAATGATTTAAACTGCTAAAAGTTAGTTCAGTAAGAAGAAGCTAAGGTCAATCTAGAATGTCATTAATTTCTTTATTTCTTTTTTCTCAGTAGATTTTAGACTGTGTTAGTTAAAAATCCATACCGGGTACGGGTTCTGGGAAGTCGGGGGGGGGGGGAAGGAGGAGGGGGGGTGGGGGTGGAAGGAGGGAGGGGTACACACACACACAAAAAAAATTGTACTTCAATGTTTTAATGATTGACAAATGACATATTTGTGTTTTTTTTAAAGAAAAATAAAAAAGTTCTGTTTAAAAAAAAAAAAAAAGTCAGTTTTTACTCCTGAACTTCTTTGCTTTTCTTTGCACTGTTTTCCAGTTTCTCTGATTTTTTTTTCAAGTGGAGTTCCTAGAAGTGGTTACAGTTCTTGAGCTTCAACTTGACTAGCCAATGTAAAATCTGGTAGAACTACTCTTTCCTGTGATTTAAAATATTTCTCTACGTGGAGCCTGAAATTGCATTTGCCCTCCTAGTTGCCAAGTCATCCTACCAACTCATACGTAGCCAGCTAGAAACTGCAATTTCAAGACGCTTTGCATAAAGACTGTCACCAAGTTGGGAATCGCCCACTATATCTTTGTGTTTTTAATGTATTTCTCCTGTGAACAAATATGCATTTGCTTCTATTGACTTTAAATCCATTATTTTCATCAGACTATCCTAAGCTTCCAAGATTATTTTAAATTTGACATTTGACTCCGAGAATATTAGATACCCTACTTATTTTGTGTCTTAGGAAAATTGGATAAGCATTTGCTCTGTCTCTTTATCAAATCATTGATAAAAGACTACTCGAAAACAGTTTAATCTTGTTGCATCCCATTTGGTTCCTCACTTTAATTTGATGAGAAACATTTGACAAACATGGATGCACCTAAAAACTATAACATTCAGCTCTATCTATCTATCTATCTATCTATCTATCTATCTATCTATCTATCTATCTATCTATCTATCTATCATCTATCTATCTATCATCTATCTATCATCTATCTATCATCTATCATCTATCTATCTATCTATCTATCTATCTATCATCTATCTATCTATCTATCTATCTATCTATCTATCTATCTATCTATCTATCTATCTATCATCTATCTATCATCTATCTATCATCTATCTATCATCTATCTATCTATCTATCTATCTATCTATCTATCTATCTATCTATCTATCTATCTATCTATCTATCTATCTATCTACCTATCATCTATCTATCTATCATCTATCATTTATCTATCTATCTATCTATCTATCTATCTATCTATCTATCTATCTATCTATCTATCTATCTATCTATCTATCTATCATCTATCTACCTATCATCTATCTATCATCTATCTATCTATCTATCATCTATCTACCTATCATCTATCTATCATCTATCTATCTATCTATCTATCTATCTATCTATCTATCTATCATCTATCTACCTATCATCTATCTATCACCTATCTATCTATCTATCTATCTATCTATCTATCTATCTATCTATCTATCTATCTACCTATCATCTATCTATCTATCTATCTATCTATCTATCTATCATCTATCTACCTATCATCCATCTATCTATCTATCTATCTATCTATCTATCTATCTATCTATCTATCTATCTATCTATCTATCTATCATCTATCTACCTATCATCTATCTATCATCTATCTATCTATCTATCTATCTATCTATCTACCTATCATCTATCTATCTATCTATCTATCTATCTATCTATCTATCTATCTATCTATCTATCTAGAACTTGATAGTTCATCACAATTACCACCATTACCACAACAGATTCACCACTTTATAATCTATTCCAAAATTTTCTTAGATATGAAGTTAATCTAAGTTGAGGTGTCAAACTCGATTTCATTGAGGGCTGCATCAGGATTGTGTTTGACCTTGGGGGGCTGGGGTGGGCAGGGCCAGGGTGGGTCAGCTTGATGTCACTTGTGTTGGGGGCGCCTGGGGTGGCCCAAGTGCTCTGTCAGGAAAAAATGAACTCCCAGTATCTATTTTTAGCTAGGACGGCCTCCTGCAGCCTTCTGCCAAGGTGGCTCTCCAAAGCTCCGTTTTCACTGGCAGAGGGTTACAGGAGGCTGTCCCAGCCAAAAACGGAGATTGGGAGCCCGTTTTCACTGGCAGAGGCACCACAGGCTGGTCCTTCACTGTTCCCAGATCAGCCCCACAGGCCAGATGTAAGCACCCTATGAGTCACATCTGGCCTGTGTGCCTTGAGTTTGACACCCCTGATCTAAGCGGTCTGTAGCTCCTTTGACTTTCCATTTAAAGATGGAATTAATCTGGAAATTTAAGAACACAAATTTAGGAACACATTGTACTCTGCTCTGAGTACAGAGTCCCCTGATTCCCCACAGTTTATTCTGGTCCTGTTTTCTGAGGAAGGAATGGATGAATGCTGACTATGAATTGTGCTTTTTGTTCATTTGTGTGTACCCTGCTTTGTTAACATATTTTGTTAAAAGGAAATGGGAAATCACACTTGCAGAAAGAACTAATGTTGTTGCTGTTGTTTTAATCATTCCAATTTTGAAATCCTTAGGCAGTTGCCGCTAATAGAAATAATTAATTTGCTGTGTATTAATTTTAGAGTACATAAAAAACAATGTTCCAACACACTTCCAAACGAGAGAGAGGAAAAGAGAGAGAGAGAGAAAAGAGAAGGAAAAGAGACTGAATTTTATTAAGATTTATCTGATGGGCTTTCAAAATTGCTAATGTGTTATCTAACTGGGCCACACATGGACCTCAATGATGCTAGTCTAATTAATTCCCTTTGGCATTATTTTTGCAGACTCAAATATAATGCTATAAAGCTTGTTATTTTTACTTCCCTGGAGCTAACCACCACATAGACTAGAAAGTAAATCTAATGTAGTAATTTCTTTCCCACTTCTAACATCTACATCTCTTTTCTAATAAGTCACTCATTTCAATATATAACCCTGAAGCAAAGATAATCTGTCACCAGGCATTACCAAATAGCTTTGTGATAAAGGTGCAGCTAATATATAATTAAAATGAAGAGAAGGTGAACCAGCAGAAATATCAAGCATCTTAAAAAAATATTTTACTTATGCCAGAGAGTGTGATTTTTTAATTTTATTTTGATGGAGCATATGCATTCATATATGTTTTATACAGTGGTGGGTTGCAAATCCTGTTCCAACTGGTATAGTTTGAATGGGGCCGGCAGTGTCTTTATGGACATGCGCAGAGCACACATGCGTTCAAGCACTTCTGCAACACTCCGCAATGCTCCAGCTGCTTCGCGGAGTGTCGCGCAGGTGCTGTATGCACCATGTGCCTGTGCAGAAGTGCAAAAACCTTTAAACTTGGGCGTGCAGGTGGGCCCTCCAGAGCACCGTACTGGAATGGTATCCGTTGCTCCGGGCTGGCTCCGGTACACACATACCAGGGCGTACCACCTGCAACCCACCACTGGTTTTATATGAAAACAACAACAAGGTTTTGAGTTAGGCATCAAAGAAATACAGTCTTTGGGAATAATGTGTGATTTTGCTTCTCATCCATTGAGTTTCCTTATTCCACTCTTAGAGCCCCTTAGGCATAGAAGAATTAGCCTTTGGGAATAATTTGTGCTTTTACTCCTCATCCAGTGAGTTTCTTTGTTCCATTTTTAGAGCCACCACAAATGCAAAGAAACTTAGAGATATGTCCTGAACTGCAACTGATAGGCAATACTAGTCATCTACATTGCATAACCCATATTTTTCATAGTATAAGATGCACTCCCCCCTAAAGGAGGGTGAAAATGTGGGTGTGACTTATATACCGAATGTAGCCCAACCCACCCACCAGCCCCCACCATTCGGCCTCTGCATGTCCTCTTAAACGGAGCTTTTGGAGCTGCAAACTCAGCCTCTCCAACAGAGTTTTTGGAGGTTGCAAACAATACCGATGGATGCTGGTAGGCAGAGGCAAAAAAAAATTTCTCATTTTCCTGCCAAAAAACTAAGGTGAGTCTTATACTCCAAAAATGCAGTAAGATAGATATGCATTGTGAAAACCTTCTTTGATTTTTGGTACTCTGAGCTAAAGGTCTAGATGTTCTGTAGAAAGAACCACAGTTCTGAATTTGATCTGATAAGGAATTGCATTATTAGGATTTTTTTTTTCATATATAGCCCATTGGAAGAAAATAAGGAAAAGAGACAAATGTGTTGCTATAGAATGCACTCCCAGATGGGTCATTACATCTAATATTTTACCTGCTGTGAAGTAGCATCTGTGCACAAAGGCAGTTTAGTATTCTGCCTAGTTTACCTGTGTGTTAGTGGGTCAAATGAAGAAGAATTTTTTAAACAATTGGACCGCATTCCATCTTTGCAAACATTTCAGATTTCAAATACATATTTTCCATATAATAACACCCGGCAACTGTGGTGTCATACTTTTGTGTGTATAACAATAAAATAAAATAATAATAAGGTCATTGGTGCAATCCCAAAACATGAATTGAAGCATTGAATGTGAACAGCATCAGCATTGACTAAATCACCATCACTCAAATTACAAAAAATACAGCTTTTGTGGAATTGTTTAAATTCTGGAATGATATCTTTACCACCATTAAACAATAATATTTGTTTATCCTGGGTCCTTGAGAAGGACTTGATAGGTGGATAAAAATGCCAAATCCTGTCTAAACATCTGGTTGACTGTGCTACCAACCATATCATCAACAATAAATTAAAAATAGTAGGAATGATAGTAAAATATCAGATATGTCTAATGATCTATCTAGGAACCATAGTATATAATTTTAAGAAATGAAGGCATAGCCTGAAAACGGATTATAAAAAGAAATAAGAATGTTATCTTTTTGAATTAGATCGTCAGGGTCTGTTTCATACGCCATCCATCAAACCTGGTCAGTGACCTGCTGGATATGGAAAATAACCTTTATAAAACTCTTTAAAACTATAAAGCATGAAGTTTCACGAATAGAACATAAGTAGTGAAAGATGAGAGTAACTATTTGCCATTTTCTTCATTGTTTACAACAATAATTGCCAAATCTATTTCTTTCTTTAAAAAATAATTATTTGTCTTTGTTTCCTTGAATTTAAATTCAGAAATAAGACCTTGTGTTATAGCTTCAAACGAAAATTATTATGAAATTTTATCAAGAACTAGCAAAGGAAAAACAAGAAATTAATTGGTTTCTCATTTTCTAAAATTAGAAAGCCAATTCAAATACAAGACATCTGATTTGTTCTGGGAATATAAGGGACAAAAGAACAGCCATGACAACATCAACAGCAATGTATATCTTCAAAGGAATACATAGGTCGGCCCTTGGATAATAAAGTGATTATAGTTGTCATGTTATCAGAAGTGGGTTCCTACCAGTTCGCACCTATTCGGTAGAACCGGTTCGTCAAATCTACCGAACCGGTTAGAAGAGGTTCCACCAGTGGACCCGGAAAGCAGGCCACACCTACAGAAGAGCTTCCAAAATTTTCAAAAAAACCCCACCACTGGTCCTTGGATATGATTATTCCACACTATCATGCTCCTATTTATAAAACTCAGTGCCTCTGTGAAAGGTAAGGATGACTACTGCGTTTGTGGTGCAATCAGAACATTGCGTGTGTTGAAGTTGTTTTAACGCAAACCAAAGATGCCTTTTAAAAAACAAGTTTGCATCATATTCTTCTGCATGCCAGTGCTGTGTGTGAGGTAATTTAAGGTGGTTCTGACAAGTGTCGTCGGCATCTTCATATCCGGTCACATGGGCGGCAAGCCACTCCCATCCGGTCACACGGGTGGCAAGCCACTCCCACAAAGGAGGCCACACCCACAGAGTAGGTTCGAACAATTTTTGAAACCCACCACTGCATGTTATGTGACCTTTGTGCTTATAGATGGTAAAAAAAAATGGTTGTTTTGACAAATATGACATCTAACACTTAAATCCCCAGGATATCAATTTATGGAATTGGTGGATGTATAAGGAAAATTACTGAGTGGTCCTTGGTGCTCTCTGAGCTTGGGGGGGGGGGAGGCATTTCATTACCTAAATTACCAAATTAGGTAACATCATCAGTGCTAGTCCTGATGATATTATCCAATTTGGGTAATGAAATGTCTGCAAAAAAACCATGAAGCTCACAGAGAAACAAAGACTCCTCATTTCAACTCTAAGCTACAAATATCCCCTCTTACTCGTAACAAAATTACTAACCAGTCTAAAGATGGAGCAGAAAATCAAAAATCAAAGGACTACCACAACAGCCATCTAGAAAGCAAGAGTTCAATTAAGCATATCATAGAGAGAAAAGTCAGTAAACTATATCATACTACTATAAGCCATAAGCCATACCATAAACTTGTTCTGTCAAAATAGCTAATATTAATGGCTTTTTAAAAAATAATAATAATAATGCACGGTGTCTTAATTTATTTTTTTCTAAAAATGACATTATGAAATTTAAATCTTCACATGCTCTGTTAGAAGTCAGACTCGGGGTTCCATTCCAGCAACTTAATTATTTTATTTGTTGAAAATGTGCAGGCAGAAACAAGCATAAATTCCTATTAAAAACCAGAAAGATTCAGCTTCTAATCTATGGATTAATTTGTTAGGAGGAAAGTTATGTCTTCCCAATATTTCATATTAAAAAGGGACTATTTTGGATATCTTTAATCTTTAAAAAAAAATAGAAATCACCTGCAGTGCTGGCTCTTTGTGATACTGGAATATCAAATATAGCATCCCCGTCCATCTCTAATATTAATTACAAATTATTCCAGTGAATATTTTAGTTAACTTAAAGCAACCTGTCTCTGCCCTACACTGATTGTAAAGTCAAAATAATATTTCTTCTGTTGGTTAAACACTTATTAAGGAAATTAAAGTGCCCTATAAAATATAATTAACACATCAGAATCTCCATCAGGAGATGTAGCTCATGAAAGGACATGCTTTATAGAGTTAGGATAGTGCTAGGATTTACCTGGGGTAACTTCTTTCATTACAAAAGGATACAGATATAAATATCTTAATACAAATGTTTATATCTAGGGGTTTTTTTTGTATGGGGTGGGGTACCTCTGAGTCAGTTTTTTTTTACTCTTTGTAACTGCCTGGAAAAAAAAATTCCTGCAGCAATTTTCTTAGGATTTTTGGAAGTGGTTTGACATTGTCTCCTTTCTAAGGCTGAAAGATAAGAGTGACTGGGCCAAGGTCATCACCCAGATTCCTTGTAGTTTAATCAGGACTAGAACCCTGATTTCTAGCCTGATATCTTAACCACTCCACCAACTGGCTTTAGACTTACTACAGTTACGTATGCATTACTATAATGCTCAAAATATGACTTTCCCACTTCCCATATTATCTATTGATCTTTTCCATTGATTGCAGCATTTGTGATGGATTTATCTCAAAAATGTTTTTTTTTTCTTAAAAAAAAAAGGCAACTGGACTGATTTTTTTTTTTTACCACAAAGAAGAAAAAGATACCGTACTTTGGTTCCCATCCAGGAAGATTCATCAGTTGTACTGGATGATGGGGGAGATTGAAGGACAGTTACCAACATTTGAGACTAGATGGTGGAGGTCAGTGGTGGGATTCAAATAATTTAACAACGGGTTCTCTGCCCTAATGACCAGAAGGGTAGGTGGGGCTTGGTGGTCATGTGACTGGGTGGGCATGACCAACTCAACATCACTCACGTTGATGGGCGCTTCACCTTTGTTGTTACAATGTAATAAGGGTTAACCGGAGAGGCAGTTTCTATAAGCAGGGCAATAAAGATGATGCTAGAAACAACATCAGAATGTTTCCTTCCTGCCTTCCTTACAGGCTCTATGTGTCCCATTTAGGCACTTGTTTTAGCCAAAAAAACATGCACGGAAGGCTGACAGCATACATTGTGGGGAAGGTAAGTGAATACCACTCCTGGGGAGAACATAGATTTGACAATCTTCAATCAGGATAAACAAGTTGCATTAAGCTCCTCATAACCAAATTACATCTGACTTTTAATATTTCTCCAGTTATACCACCTACAAGGTTCAGTCTTACGATTCTTCATTTTTTTTTCTTTCTTGAACACCAATTCTTCAAAAATTGCAACCACCCTGATACATTTTATTTCCCATTTCATTACCTTCAGCCCTCGATTTAGATTTAGATTTAGATTTGTTTATTTATAGGCCGCCCTTTTCCCTGAGGGGACTCAGGGCGGCTTACAATCAAAAAAGGAAGGGGAGTGTAGGACAATACGAAAAAAGAAATGTGCACAAAGTAAATTAGACAATAAAACTCAACATTCACTCAGCATTCGGGAGGGGCGAAATAAGATATCCCCAGGCCTGACGGGTTAGCCAGTTCTTGAGGGCTGTGCGGAAGGCCTGGACGGTGGTGAGGGTACGAATCTCCACGGGGAGATTGTTCCATAGTGTCGGAGCCGCAACAGAGAAGGCTCTCCTCCGAGTAGTCGCCAGTCGGCACTGACTGGCGGATGGAATACGGAGGAGGCCAACTCTATGCGATCTGATGGGACGCAGGGAGGTAATTGGCAGAAGGCGGTCTCTCAAATAGCCAGATCCACTACCATGGAGCGCTTTATAGGTGGTGAGTAGGACCTTGAAGTGCACCCGGAGACCAACAGGTAGCCAGTGCAGCTCACGGAGGATCGGTGTTATGTGGGCGAACCGTGGTGCGCCCACGATCACTCGCGCAGATTCCTTCGTTTAGATTTATTGTGTTTTTTTTCATTTTCTCTTAGTTTCAGTTATGAAACATATTTTTCTTTCCATTCATTGAAAGTAAGTCACTTCATGACTTACTCTTCTAACTTTCCAAGTTGTAGTCCTCTATATACAATGGTTGTCACTAGACGCACCCAAACATCTTGACTTTCACTAGTCATCGGAGCTTTGATGAGCTTAGACTTTCACATAACATTTATTAAAGAAGGCAAATCCACGTGTAGAGTTAGCTACTAGCCCTAATACTACCTACCATATGCAAATGTCCTGTTAAGTAGGTAAGGATCATAATGGACAGTGTTGACACATTGTGACCTGTATTCCACAAACACAACCAAAATCCAGTTTTGTCCCCAAGAAAGTTCCTATGATCCTCTAAATCTATGCATGCTATGATCTAACAATCACTCATTTTCTTTCCTCCCACCCTCTCTCCCTCCCTTTCCTTCCATCCATCCATACTAATTCAAATAAATAATTTTACATGTACAGACAAACGAGGAGAAAAATAGTGTTGTTCCATTTCTAGAGGAATTGAAATTGTGCCCAGGCAAATACGATAGCACTGATACTAATCCCTCTTCTAGAATTGTAATGGAACCAGAAGGAAGGATATTCAAACTCTTGCAGCATTAATTAACAGTAGGAGGTTGTTTACATGAAATTTCATCTTGACTCCCTATGTTAGCGAGAAATTTATATTCTGCTTGAAGGTCCTTCCAAATAAAAAGAAATAAATGCAACCGTAATTTCATTACGGAAATTCTTAAATTTATTTCACATGCCTCTGTTTTGTTGCAATGTTATGTGGGTTAGGTTATTTTTTATCGTTTTTTTCTTTGTTGTATGTATTGCCTTCAGCCTGTTTCAGGATTTATCATACGTAGATCTTTTCCTAACTACAATGACGAGTAAATACAAAGTGTGCATCTTGGTACGGTAATGCAAGTTCTGCTTTTTCATACTTGCATCACAATATAGCAAAAAAAGATTTCAACACTTGTTCCCTTCCCGTGGACAACTTTGAATCCTTGCCATAGGACTGTATGTATCAGCAACTATCATTAATAACCTAATCCTTGGCCAATAATTGCATTAAAATGTGCTCTTTTTCAGAGTTCTAGAAAGTCTGTTACATCTTCTTCTATTCCATTCCTTTTCCTCCCAAGTAGCCCCTTTTATGCCAATAATAATTTGGTAGTCATTAAGTATGCAGTGGTTAGGAGGAGAAAAAAAAAACGCTCCTCAAATAAGTTTTTTTGTATATTCTTTTTTGCAAAGCCTTAAATTGTCTCCAGGATGCTAATAACCTCATCACAAAGCAGCAGTCTTTGAAAAATGAGTTCAATATATGACACAGGTTGGACACCAGCAACCTTTTGGCCTCCCATAAGAGGTTTAGCATTATTTGAAAAGTCCTTCGCTGGTGATTAATGCAGACTTCTAGAAAGAGCAATGGATCTATTTTTGTGACAGAAAGAAGAAGGAAAGTGGGGTCTAAGGGTGTATATGTGTATTGTGGGGAGGAGACAGTCAGTTTTGTCAATTTAGTATTGACGTCAGTATGGACAGTATTCTTCAACTTGCCTAATTTGGGTTTAAAATGAAATCTTAACATATTCCTAGGCTACTATAACCATAAGATTGTATCAAAGTAGGGGAGTTGGGAATCTATTTAATTGCCATTACAAAGAATCCTTATATATATGGATGCCACTATTCAAGGTAAAAACAACAGTCAGACAATCCTGTCTGTTTTGTAAAGAATTTCTGTGTTTCCATCTTCTTCTGCTTTGGAGATTTCAGTAGAGGTCAGGGAATAGCTATCCAATTATTTATATTGCAGCACTCTTGTTCCTCCAGATTTGGATATTACAATCCTTTTCCTGTATTTCTGTGTAATTATATGCCTGACTTGATGTATTAATATATTTATTTTCTTCCCAAGATTCTTTATGTATGGTAGGTACTGCAGTAATCTGCCAAGTTTGATTTTTGGAGATAAATATTTCTCCTGCACTGATGTAGATAAATTATTCTAAACCCAAAGAGTGACAATATGTAAAAATTCAATGTGACAAGAATGACCTTTCCTGGGTTTTTCTTATATACATTTCACTTATAGAAAGGAGGATGATTGTGTGTTTTTTTCTCTGTGTGTGTATGTGCAGTTTCTACCTGGATACACTAATGGAATAAGAGAGCTATCAAGATGAGGAGAACATTAATAATCAGAAAGCAAGATTTCTCTTAAAGGAAAGTAGCATTTAAACCCTTCTCAAGATATGCATATACTTAGATATCAAAACAAGACAGCAAAATGGAAGTGAGATGGAGGCATAAACAGCAATATTGCATAGGCATTTGTGCCTACCCATTGTCAACATAAATGCATCAATCAACCTCCACAATGCACATCCATTTGTGAAACTGTTTCCCCTCCAGGGAAAGCAGATGAGAATAGGCTATGTGCAAAAGTTATTTTGCAAAAAAAAGTGTGTGTGGGGGGGAAGAGATCTGAGACATACAGTGGGTGTTTTATGAATACCTGGGAACATGAAGGAAACTCAAAGCTCTGAAAAAAATAAGGCTTTGCCAACAGATATATTAACACAACTCGCCAACAATTTATAGAAAAGTCTAATTTTTAAATCCATTTAATTCCACTGCATTTTATAGCAGCTTGCTCCAGTTCAGTGGCTACAGAGCTGAGCTAAGCAATAAAAATGTGGTTTCAAGTTCATGCTATTAACTAAGGCAAGGAAAGACGAAGTAAATGCTTAAAAACACAATGATTCTTATGCCCTCATCCTGAAACATAACATGAAGTGAAATCTAGCCGTTGCAATGAACTTTTCAGAAAGAAACATTTTAAGATTGCAACTTTGCAATTGGTTCCTACAGTCAGTTTTTTTTTGCCACCAGTAGCTTCTCCAGCAAAAAAAAGAAATGACCAGAGTAACCTTAGTTAATAACAGGGCTAGTGCTGTGCTGTGAATAAATCATGTTCCCTCTAGTGTCCCACAACTAATCTAATTCAGTTCGGTGAGAAGTTGTTTCCACTTATCCTTCAAAGAGCCTACCAGTGCAATTTAAAGGAGTTAGATGTGGGGGGAGCCAGCATTCACCTGATCTACAAAGTGGTTAAGACTTGTTGGATGAATGTCCTTTCTGTAATTGTATCATCATCATCATCATCATCATCACTATAGCCTTCCTGCTTCAATTTAAACTCAAAGGGAGACTTCATGAAAATGGGGGGGGGGGGTTGCGGTTGGTTCAGAAAATTTGGTCAGATAGGAAACTATAGGCAGACAGATGGAGAGATGAATTAAGACTGTGGGTAATAGTGTTAATTGCATAATTCAAGATCAGCTTAAAAATACAACCAACATATAACACACAAACACACACACACACACACACACATGATAGATGATAGATGATAGATGATAGATGATAGATGATAGATAGATAGATAGATAGATAGATAGATAGATAGATAGAGATAGATAGATGATAGATAGATGAGATAGATAGATAAATAGATAGATAGATAGATAGATAGATAGATAGATAGATAGATAGATAGATAGATGATAGGATATAGAGATATAGTTATAGATATAGATATAGATATAGATATAGATATAGATATAGATATAGATATAGATATAGATATAGATATAGATATAGATATAGATATAGATATAGATATAGATATAGATATAGATATAGATATAGATATAGATATAGATAGATAGATGATAGATACATGATAGATAGATAGATAGATAGATAGATAGATAGATAGATAGATAGATAGATAGATAGAGATAGATAGATATAGATATAGATATAGATATAGATATAGATATAGATATAGATATAGATATAGATATAGATATAGATATAGATATAGATATAGATATAGATATAGATATAGATATAGATATAGATATGGATATAGATATGGATATAGATATGGATATAGATTTGGATATAGATTTGGATATAGATTTGGATATAGATATGGATATAGATAGATATAGATATAGATATAGATATAGATATAGATATAGATATAGATATAGATATAGATATAGATATAGATATAGATATAGATATAGATATAGATATAGATATAGATATAGATATAGATATAGATATAGATATAGATATAGATATAGATATATGATAATGATAGATAGATAGATAGATAGAGATAGATAGATAGATAGATAGATAGATAGATAGATAGATAGATAGATAGATAGATAGATAGATATAGATATAGATATAGATATAGATATAGATATAGATATAGATATAGATATAGATATAGATATAGATATAGATTTGGATATAGATATAGATATAGAGATAGAGATAGAGATAGAGATAGAGATAGAGATAGAGATAGAGATAGAGATAGAGATAGATAGATAGATAGATAGAGATAGAGATAGAGATAGAGATAGAGATAGAGATAGAGATAGAGATAGAGATAGAGATAGAGATAGAGATAGATAGATAGATAGATAGATAGATAGATAGATAGATAGATAGATGATAGATAGATAGATAGATAGATAGATAGATAGATAGATAGATAGATAGATAGATAGATAGATAGATATAGATATAGATTTGGATATAGAGATAGAGATAGAGATAGAGATAGAGATAGAGACAGACAGACAGACAGACAGACATTAAAGCAAGCAGAAAGAATCCTAGGAATGAGATACAAAAATAACAAGCAAATCAGATGAACCAATCCTTATGTATCTATCTCTAGTTTATGTATGCTTTTTTAAAAAAAACTTTGGGGGGGAGCCAGTTGTCTCAAGCTTCATTGGAACTATGACTTTGAAAAGAAGTTAACATTATCTGCTTGGCTGGAACAACATATCCCAGTGAAACATTGCAGACATCACAAAACAACACATGCACATCCCCATGAACAACCGCCTGCATGTAACTTGGACATAACCGCCATTCTATTTTGGACTCCTTCATTACATCTGGAGGAGGGAAAGTATTCATTTACGAGACTGGTTTATGGCTCCCTTCATAGCTGGAGGAGTTATGAGAAAAGTTGGCTACTTTAAAACAAGCCTCTTTTTTGCAGTTCAGGTAAAAGTAGAACAACAACAACAACAACAAAAATGAAGTCTGCCTCTGGTTAAATCACCTTAAACGAACAAGACCTTAGCACAAGTATAAAAAAGAAAGTAGAGTTACTTTGAAAAAAAAAGTGGAATTGGGCTGAAAATCCTTTTTGTGTTTGCATTTTCCCAGGGGAAAGCACACCTCTTCCTTAAAGTTAAGGGTTTATATTCACCTTAGGAATATAACATATTTTTAGAGTTTAAGACACACCTTTTTCCCTCCAAAAGGAGGCTTAAAATCTGGGTGTGTCTTATACACAGAATACAGGATTATTTGCCTCCTGAAACCCACCCCTCCTTCACCAAAATGGTCATGCATAGCCTTTAGGAGGCTTATAGAGTACTGGGGAGGGCAGAAATGAGTGAAAAACAGGCTGGTTTTTTGCTCAATCCCCCCCCCCCCAGTCCCCAAGAACACTCTATGTCTCCTAAAGGCTATGCATACTCTTTTTTGACAAAAACAGGCCATTTTTTGCTCGTTTGGGGAGGGCACCCCCCAGGAGCACTCTATAAGCCTCCTAAAGGCTATTCATGCCCCTTTTTTGGGGGGGGGGGAAACAGGCCCATTTTTGCAAAAAACCAGCCATTTTGGGGAGGTCTGCAGAGTGCAAAAACTTTTTTTAAAATTTGCCTCTTCAAAATCTTACTGCATCTTATACTCCAGTGCGTCTTATACTCCGAAAAATACAGTAGGTCCTTCAATATAGGACCTGTTAGCATTGCATTCTGGAAAGATGACCTGGTTTCTGTAGGAGGAGTGGGAGAATATGGGTGGGGGGATTAAAAGAGGGATCATCCTAGAGTTCCTATGTGGCCACAAGCAGACCAACTCCCCTTGAATTCTGTGAACTCTTATCTAACTCCAAGAAGTTGCTAACCATTATTTGGTCTGCAATCCTAAATTATATTAACAGATGGATGCAATCAAGATCAAATGAGATACTAATACCAGTCTATAAAGTCTTAGTAAGACTAGAATACTGCAACCAGTTTTGGTCACCACACTATAAAAATATGTTGAGATTCTAGAAAAAGTGTAGAGAAGAGCAACCAAGATGATTAGGGGACTGAAGGCTAAAACATACAATGGACGATTGCAAGTACTCGGCAGGGCTAGTCTAGTGAATAGAAGGATCAGGGGAGACACAATAGCAGTGATCCAATATTTGAGGGGCTGCCACAGAGAGGAGAGGGTTAAGCTATTTTCCAAAGCACATGAAGGTCAGACAAGGAATAATGGATGGAAACTCATCAAGGAGAGATTCAACCTAGAAATAAGGATACATTTTCTGACAGTGAGAACAATCAACCAATGGAACAGTTTGCCTTCAAGTTGTGGAAGTTTCATCACTGGAAGCTTTCAAGAAGAGAGTTTACTACCATTTGTCAGAAATGGTGTAGGCTTTCCTTTTTGGATGGAGAGTTGGACTAGTTGACCTAAAACATCCCTTACAACTCTGTTAATCTGTTAATTATTTGAGAAGATTTCTGTGCCTAGGTTGTTTAACAATAAATCAAATTAATTGTACCTTTACATGTGGACTTGATCTTTTGTATCTGGCAATTTCCAATATTTTGGATGATAGATAGTGATAGATAGATAGATAGATAGATAGATAGATAGATGGATGGATGGATGGATGGATGGATGGATGGATGGATGGATGGATGGATGGATGATAGATAGATAGATAGAGGTAGATAGATAGATAGATAGATAGATAGATAGATAGATAGATAGATAGATAGATAGATAGATAGATATAGATAGACGATAGACGATAGACGATAGACAGATAGACAGATAGACAGACAGCCCACAGACAGATAGACAAGCTGCAATATATCTCTTGCTCTTATCTCAAGCACCTGCAATATATACAGTGTTTTACTTGCTGCAGAACAAGAAAAGTGAAATATATCCTTCCAAACCACGGTCGTTACCCCTCTGCTGATGGAAAAAAGCACCAGAGCCCTCCGGCTTCTATATAAATCTTTTCCCATGGCATTTTTTCAAGTGTACAATTTGTCACTGGATACATTTAATAAAATCCACCAAATGTACATGGCAGCACATTTTTTTTAAGTGTTGATATCAGATAAGAGTTTCGCCAAGTAAAACAGTTACAGTGTGTTGTACAGGGAATCTGAATATAGAGAAGCACCACTGCCTCCTTTTCTTACAATGCCCCACGATGCCACAAAAAGAGAAAATGTCTTGCTACTTCTGGAAAATAACTAGAGTCACAAAACTGTGGTATATCCGTATTAATGCATTTCCATTCTTTTAAAGCCATGCAGAATTCAATGTAACATCTCATGTGCAACAGTCAATCAGCTGTATTAAGACGTTTTTTTTTCTAGAAGTGTGATTCTTAAAACATACTAAGTATTTCACAGAATTTTTACTATTTTGTAAAATTCAGTTCATGTGATTCTTTCCCCCCCTGAAAGGACAGCTTTGGCCAAAGGGATGATCTATGGATGGATAGTGGATAGGACCAAAGCCTTGAAAATGGGGTTTCTTTACTGCTTTCATTGTTATTGTAATATATAGCACATCTTCGAAGGCATTCGAGGTACATCATCATAAAGCATAAAATATAAATGCTGAAGCACAGAACCTATGTGCCTCAAATAGCATTTAAGCTGTAGAAAGACTG
Organism: Thamnophis sirtalis; assembly: GCF_051295495.1. Classification (NCBI taxonomy): domain Eukaryota; kingdom Metazoa; phylum Chordata; class Lepidosauria; order Squamata; family Natricidae; genus Thamnophis; species Thamnophis sirtalis. Next base: position 83,762,325 of record NW_028261388.1, read on the forward strand.
AAACCTATTAGACATAAGTTGTAGGTTGGGGAATTTGCACTGCAGCAGCAAAGCTGTGAGTTTCCTGTTTTCTTTTTAAAGGGGAAAATGTTCTTCAAAACACCAAGGTCTCAAACAAAGGTATATTTTCCCTTACTTTCATCTTGCCTGTATTTTTTTTAAAATGCCTCTATCTACATAATAGCTCTGAAAGTCATTCAGGACAAAGAGGGAAATCTCTAGTCATACTGCATCACGCACTCCTGAGGTGCTGGAAAATTTCAAACCGAGATATTTTTTTCCCTCAAGGCTGAGTAGATACGCTTAGTTAGCATGATGAGGGTTGTGCCAGCTATTTCTCTGCCCACTTTGCATTTTTAGTAGATCAAGCCTACACCAATTACCTTCTCCTGTGCCTGAAAAGAAATTAGACTCCAGAAAGGGAGGGTTTTATTCCAAGTGAAATCCGAGAAAGACAATTTATTCTAACATTTTCTTTTTTTGCTTCAATGTCATCCTGACTCCTTCACTGTGATATTGTGGGGTGCTACTGAGGCTAACTATTATATTCTTCTTCCAGTGGTGTTGGTTTGGGAAGGTGGGGGGCTCCTTATGATGAGAGGATGGGCTGCTTAATCACAGCATCTTCTTCACTTTAAGGATTTGTTTACAGGTAAGATATAGGAAGATGAGATCTTTTAATTTGTTTTAATAGCAATAGCAATAGCAGTTAGACTTATATACCGCTTCATAGGGCTTTCAGCCCTCTCTAAGCGGTTTACAGAGAGTCAGCATATCGCCCCCAACAATCTGGGTCCTCATTTTACCCACCTCGGAAGGATGGAAGGCTGAGTCAACCCTGAGCCGGTGAGATTTGAACCGCTGAACTGCTGAACTAGCAGTCAGCTGAAGTGGCCTGCAGTACTGCACTCTACCCACTGCGCCACCTCGGCTCTTGTAAGAGGTGGCTCAGTGGCTAAGACTGTCAGCCTCTGTTTTGCTGCTTGCTTTTTGGCTGGCATTGAAACGGGGAGGGAGGGCATGGGATTTGGGTGAGGGAACTAATCTGTACAGGAGGACTGTTAATTGGGAATTATTCTCACCGTCTGCGCATGTGGCAAGGAGGGGAGTTTCCCGCCAAGGCCAACTGTCCGGCATACCAACCTGATGATGATTTTTGAAGATGTCTCCCACCTGACACCTGTGGAGATATTAGATTGGACTACGGACTGGGGTTACCAAGGGGAGGGGAATGGATCATGTACTGATATCTACTGCTTTGCGCGCGCTTTTGCTCAGATCCAGCTTTGCTTAGCTTCTCAATACTTATAATCAGTAAACCAGTATTCTTAATTCTGAAAAATGGAGTTGAGTGGTTTCTTTCTTGGTTATTAAGCGAAGCAGCATCTGACAAAGACGCTAAGCTTGTCAATCAGAAAGGTCAGCAGTTTAGCAGTTCGAATCCCTAGCACCCCATAAAGGACTGATCTCCCATTACTTGTCCCAGCTTCTGCCAACCTAGCAGTTTGAAAGCACATAAAAAATGCAAGTAGAAAAAATAGGAGCCACCTTTGGTGGGAAGGTAACAACATTCTGTGTACCTTTGGGGTTTACTCATGCCGGCCACATGACCACAGAGATGTCTTCGGACAGCGCTAGCTCTTCAGCTTTGAAATGGAGATGAGCAGCGCCCCCTAGAGTCAAGAATGACTAGCATATGTGTGAGGGGAATCTTTACCTTTTAATAAATTAATTAAATTTCCGCTCTGATTTCAGAAAACCCTTGTTTCAGTTGTATGTTGTGAAAGAGATAGTATTTTTTCCCCACAACATACTGTTAACAGTATCCTCCCATCTGCATGTTGCCTGTGTGCATTTAATTAGCTTTCTTATTGCCATCAACACCAGTAACATCAAGAAATGTAGCCTCCTTGGGAAATCTAAATCTCTTAAGCACATGTCGGAATAGGGAAGAAAAGTTAAAGCAAGACAGAACATTTCTATCAAACTGAGAAAAAAAATACTCAAGGAAGTCTCTTGACAGATAACAAGATGATAAATTTAGTGGAATTTACAACTTAGGTAGAAAGAACATGGAAGGGAAGAAAGACAACCAACTTCTTTCTCTTATCCCATGTGCGTTGAAAACCAAGGGAGGAAAAATGCTACAATGGAGGACAGGAAGTGGGTGCTTTAAACATGGTTAGTTGCTTCGTGGGATTTGTTCCAAAATAATCATATTATGCCCCAGAGAAGGAGTGATTCTTTAATTATACAAAGTTTCCAGATTGCTGATGAACAGAGTCACAGAACTTTTACTTCACTGAGGGCAGCAATCTAAATTAAAATGTCCAAAACAGAAAGGGGATTCTCTCACTTCTCAGAGTATTTGGGCCTATAAGAGCCAAGGTGGTGCAGTGGTTAAATGCAGCACTGCAGGCTACTGCTAGATCAGCAGGTCAGCGGTTCAAATCTCACCGGCTCAGGGTTGACTCAGCCTTCCATCCTTCCGAGGTGGGTAAAATGAGGACCCAGATTGTTGGGGGCAATATGCTGACTCTCTGTAAACCGCTTAGAGAGACCTGAAAGGCCTATGAAGCGGTATATAAGTCTACTGCTATCTATCTATCTATCTATCTACCTATTGTCAAATTCTTCTTCCTACTAAGAAAGCCCTGATTATTTAAGGTACCCTCCCTTTCAGAATATTATTTCTGTTCCATTCAAAATTATTTCTATCCTGCACAATAATGATATCAGCATATTTGAAAAGCATTCCACTTCCTTCATCAACCAGATCCTTAATAAAGACTATTAAAGAGTATAAGATCTAGGACTATATTTTGTACTACATTGTTCCACTTTAATGAGGAACTCTTGATAAGGATTTTCTGATGAATTTTTGATCCACCTAATGTGTCCCTTGTCAAGACATCTACCCTACACTTTAAGTAGCTTGCTAATTAGAATATCTGGTTGTGCTTTTTCAAATGATTTGCTGAAAGCAAGGTATGTTAGATTTGGAGTATTCCCACAATCTACAAAGGAAGTTATTTCGGACAAGCTAACTAGAAAAAAAATAGGATATGGTTAGTCTTCAAGACTCTCCTTGCTGATTTCTAGAAATTATTCTATTGTTTTTGTAATGCTCATAGATCTGGGTTTTTTTTATTATTATTATTATCTGTTGTGTAGCCTTTCCAGATTGTTATGACACACTGATTGTTTCATAGTTTTTTTCTAGTTTCTATTTTGAAAACACTTTTTTAAAACCTCTTCTAGCCATCTAGCTCTTCACCTATTCTTCAGAGTAACAGATAAAAAATCAGTCAGATCATGGGAAGTTGTTTTTTTTCCATTTCCCGTGAACATAGTTGACTGAGGATTAAACAAATTCAATCTAAATAGCTATTCCTTGACAAAGCTTCTCCCTATTTTAAACTTTAATCCTGCCCTTTTTCTTGCTTCTAACAATTGCCTATATGTCATACTGTAAGAGAAAATTTAGCCAAAATACAAACTGAATATTTTTACTTTTCTGATGGATTTATCTCATTTTGAACTTTAGCCTTTCTCTACAATGGCAGGCTATTATACATACTCTTTCTTGATAATATCTTTGATCAATTCCTGTATGCATCTTTTCACTTTTTAAATCTTCACTAAACTTTTCTGTTTAGCCACATGGCTTTCTTATGCTGTTCTCCATCTTTGAATGGAAACTGTAGATCTAATGTTGGACAGTGAGGCTTTGCTTACATTGATAATCCATTTATATTACATTTTAATCAAAAGAATATATCATTCTGGGATTCTGAACCTTAAAGCAAGAAAGATACCATGTAGGATTTATTGGGAGGGGGGAGGTGTTTGTATTATTTGTTACCATACATTTTCTTTTATTATACATCACATTTCCATTTCTGCAATGACAGTGTAATGTCCGTTTCAAGTTTCTTTTGAATACACATCATATTATACACCTTAATCCTAGCCATTATTCTCATAATATATACAATATAATCTTCACTTCTGCCCGTACTATACTATTTAAAATGTAATCAAAGGTAATCCAATCATCATGATCATCATCATGATATTGCTTATCTTATGTTTATATGGCACTAGCACTTAGCAAAAGCAGACTTATATACTACTTCACAGTGCTTTTACAGCCTTCTCTAAGCAGTTGACAGAGTCAGCATATTGCCCCCCCCCAACAATATGGGTCCTCATTTTACCCACCCTGGAAGGATGGAAGGCTGAGTCAACCTTGGGAAGGATTAAGTGTTTTGTCAAAGTACTTGGTATGCCCCAAATATGGGAGGGAGCATACTGCTTCCCTCTTGTCTTTCAGTCCCACTCCAGGAGCCTTCCAGGCAGAAAAACCATTTTTGTGCTGCTTATAGCAATAGCAATAGCAGTAGACTTATATACCGCTTCATAGGGCTTTCAGCCCTCTCTAAGCGGTTTACAGAGAGTCAGCATATTGCCCCCAACAATCTGGGTCCTCATTTTACCCACCTCGGAAGGATGGAAGGCTGAGTCAACCCTGAGCCGGTGAGATTTGAACCGCTGACCTGCTGATCTAGCAGTAGCCTGCAGTGCTGCATTTAACCACTGCGCCACCTTGCCTCTACCTTGGCATTTAACCACTGCGCCACCTTGGCTCTACAAAAGTCTCCCTTCATTTATTTATCAATAAAATGCAACACACACACACACACACACACACACACACAAACACACACACACAGTTTTCCTGAAAATAAGACCTCCCTGGATAATAAGCCCAATTGGGCTTTTGAGCGCATGCACTAAAATAAGCCCTCCTCGAAAATATTGCAACATAGTAGCAGCCATGAGGTTACCATCATCCCCGCCTCCTGCACCTCAAAAATAATACGACCTCTTTGAAAATAAGGCCAAGTGCTTATTTCAGGGGCCAAAAGAAAATAAGACCTGTTTTTTTGGGGGGGAAACATAGTATATATATTCATCCTATTCGTGTAACCTATTCATAGCTTCTTTTTTGCTTATCTTCAGCTGTGCCATAACTGCAGTGAACAAGCAGCCTTTGCTGTTCTTTTTCCAGGATGAAATGGTAAATAAAACCTGATTTTATATGGATTTTCTGGAATTAAAGGGGAGAAGTGAATGACAGAGATGAATGTTTTGCACTTTATAGAGTATTTAAATGAGCTAAGAGGTCAAAATTAGGGTAGCCATGAATGTCCTACCCATTTATTTCTAATGGGTAAAACAACATTTAGCTTTGTTCCAAGTTGTCAGAGTCATCCATCTACTGTAAACCTGCTTCCCTGAAGTGGATGAAATAAGGCATGGCTTCAAGCAGCCAGTCTTCTTTCGTAACAAGATCCCATTTATATTTGATCACCTCCTCATGAAAATTACATGGACTTCATGGTTCACCTTGGTCCAAGATAATACTACCATTGTCTTTCATCATAAAACATAAAACATCATTCAGAATTGTCATTTCACAATCGCAGCTTTTCAACTATGTGCCAAGATGTAAACGACATTTAGATCTTACTATCCATATAGTAAACTTTTTCAGTCCTAGATTTTGTTACAGTGGGCCAGTTTTTGCAGTATTTATAATATTATAAACAATATAGAACCTACAAATTTTATTTTCTAATGCTGAGTTTCATGCCTTTTCACTGTCCATCAATTTATAATGAATTCATAACCCATTGGCTTCTAGATTTGCTATATTATATACTGATATATATATATATATATATATATATATATATATATATATATATATATATATATATATATATGTGTGTGTGTGTGTGTGTGTGTGTGTGTGTGTGTGTGTGTGTGTGTGTGTGTGTGTGTGTGTGTGTGTGTGTGTGTGTGTGTGTGTGTGTGTGTGTGTGTGTGTGTGTGTGTGTGGATGGATGGATGATAGATGATAGATGATAGATAGATAGATAGATAGATAGATAGATAGAGATAGAGATAGAGATAGATAGATAGATAGATAGATAGATAGATAGATAGATAGATAGATAGATAGATAGATAGATAGATAGATAGATAGATAGATAGATAGATAGATGATAGATGATAGATGATAGATGATGAGATGGAGATGGAGATGGAGATGGAGATGGAGATGGAGATGGAGATGGAGATGGATAGATATAGATATAGATATAGATATAGATATAGATATAGATATAGATATAGATATAGATATAGATATAGATATAGATATAGATATAGATATAGATATAGATATAGATATAGATATAGATATAGATATAGATATAGATATAGATATAGATATAGATATAGATGATATAGTTATAGATGATATAGATATAGTTATAGATAGATATAGATATAGATATAGATATAGATATAGATATAGATATAGATATAGATATAGATATAGATATAGATATAGATATAGATATAGATATAGATATAGATATAGATATAGATATAGATATAGATATAGATATAGATATAGATATAGATATAGATATAGATATAGATATAGATATAGATATATAGATACATACATACATACACACACACACACATATACAAAGACACACACACACACACACATATTAGCTAGATGAATGAGCAATGGAATGTGCGAAAATGAGTAAGTTAGAGAACAAGAAGATAGACAAATTTATAGGACATGGGATCTATTTAATTAGTGATTAGATTAAAATAATAGTAATATGGAATTGAAAATTTATTAGAGAATGTTACCAACACCAAAATAATAGAATGATTTAAAAAAGGATATTAAAAAAACTTATTATTGGATATGTTGAAGATGATGTAACAAATTATTTTAATATAAATGAACCCATATTTAGAATACTTTGTTTAAAATGAAGAAATAATAGTGACAGTCAAACAAATGAAGTACTATAATAATAATAATGTATACAAATGTACTTGATTGACAATATGCAACTTTATATAAAATTTAAGGATGACTATGGAAAGGATGCACAAAAACCTTGTAACCAATCGACACACTGTACGGTATGTAAATGTTTTTATGTTATGTGTTTTGTTTGTTTATGTTTGTTTAAAAAATAAAAACATTTATATATCTATATATAAGCTAATAAATCAGCAGAAGGATATGTGCTTCACTGCAACACTTAATGGCAGGGCACATTTCATGAAATTTACTGCAAATTTTTGAATAATTTAGCAATAAGATGGAGAAGGATTTTCAGAAATTAAAAAAGGTGTGAAACTAGAAATTTAAGATGATTGAAGAATCTGTAGGGCAAGTGACTACAGACTTAAAACAAATTACTGATAAAATTATGGGTATGGAAATTAAGACAGAAGTTATAAACGGTGAGATGGAGAAATATTTGGACAACATGGTATTACTGAAATTGAGAGAAAAAGATTTTTGCTTAAGATTTAGAACAACATAGAAAAGAATTCAGATAAAATTTTGTTAAGTCTCTAATTTTTTTTAAAAAATGGAAGATGGTAACAGTAAAACAGAAATTGATAGGATCTATAAGATGAATGAGTGTTTCCCAAAATACTGTGGAAGATTTGTTCCAAATGATGTATTTGTGAAATTTGTCAGGAAGAAGAAAAAAGTTCATATTTTATAGCAGTATTTCAATACATGGTGGGGAATGCAGATGTAATTGTATTTAAGGACATTCCAATTAGAATACTACACAATAGAAAACAGCATTTTGTTCCGACAGTTCAATTTAAACAGAAGAAAATTCCATTTAGATGAAATAAGTTTGAAGGTGTGATTTTTACTTTTAAACAACAAAGTTTCAGACTGAACTTTGTGGAAAAAGCAAGAAATTGTGGGAGGAAATTTAATGAAGACTGAAGTAAATACAATAAGAAATAATGTTTGATATAACATCAAACAAATTATACAACACATATTGGAGAGAATGCCACATTGAATTCCGCAGGTTTTGTCTTTTAAAAAGTATTGAATTAACTGTGGATTATAAATTGTTAGTGTGAACAAATGCTCTCAAAACAGGGGAAAAAATCATTATTTGAAAAAAATAAAAAATGTTATTTGTTTACAAGAAACACATTTTAGAAAAAAGAAAGGTGCAAAATATTTAAGCCACCAAAAAACTTGGGGGAATAGTTTTTTCCTTCTTTTATTTTCTTCAACTTTTTTTTCTTTTTTGCATATTTTTTGCTATTTCTTTTTTTTTTTGTGTTCTGTTATAATAGCTTGTATCTGCTTTTAATTTTTTAAAAAAAGTTTTAATAAAAATCTTACACACAGAGAAAGAGAGTATATGTGTGAAAGGGAATGCGTTGATTTTTTAAAAATAATTGCAAACATCATATCCCTAGATTGTCTTTTCTACCAAAGGACTGAAAAATAGACAAAGTGATATCCTTTTTAAAAGAGAGAATCCAAAGTAATCAAAAAAAAAAAATGAAAGCAGGTTAAGGCCCTAGGTATAAGTTGGAAAAATTATTTTTTTAAAAATTGCAAGTATTGTTGCAGAGAATTAACATAGCTTTAAAAAAAACCAGGTATATATTTTGCTGACCTTTAAAAATATTTTAATCCCCTCAGCACACATTTCTAACTTCAATAATACAGCATATTGGATTTAGGCTTTTCAAAAAATTTTGATAAGGTTACTGAACAAAATAAACAATTCTGGGTTAAAACCCAGATGTTCCCTAATGAGATTTTAACTAGTTAAAAAAAATCAGAATAGGAACAAATGAGCAATTACATAAATGGAAAGTGGGGACCGTCATGTTCTCTCCCGATATCCTATGTTTTTTTTTTAAATTTGTATGGCAACAATCCAGATTTAGAGTTAACAGTGAGAAGTTCCTGATAACATGACAACATTTAAATAAGGGATTTTGTAAAAAAAAAACAAAAAACAAAAAACCCTACCAAAATATCATCAAACTGAGGAAAAAGAATATCGAAATATCAAATTAGACTTAATATGGATTTAGTAAGTCTTAATAGGACCTAATGAATCTAAAAAGACTGATTGAGTTTTTTCCCCCCTGTTGTTTCTACCCATTCAATTCAGTCTGGCAGAATGGGCATCCTCTAGGTTCTGTTGACCAGAGAAAACCAGCTGCAGGGTTTAGAAAACATGCTTTTTCTGCCATAGTAGCAATAGCAATAGCAGTTAGACTTATATACCGCTTCATAGGGCTTTCAGCCCTCTCTAAGCGGTTTACAGAGTCAGCATATCGCCCCCAACAATCCGGGTCCTCATTTTACTCACCTCGGAAGGATGGAAGGCTGAGTCAACCTTGAGCCGGTGAGATTTGAACCGCTGAACTGCAGCTAGCAGTCAGCTGAAGTGGCCTGCAGTACTGCACTCTAACCACTGCGCCACCTCGCCACATAGGGCCTTCCCTATGAAACATCCTGTCTCAAGAGATGAGAATGGCCACAACCTTTCTGGCCCTAAAGACCAGGTTATATGCCCAAATATGCAAAGGATCCCATCTTATGTTAACAACCAAAGGTTGCAACATTCTTCTTGGCTGTTGTGTGCATTTTAATTCTTATCACCACCATCATTTTAGCATTGTCTATCCATTGCAGGATGAAGTGTGTGTGTGTGTGTGTGTGTGTGTGTGTGTGTGTGTGTGTGTGTGTGTGAGAGAGAGAGAGAGAGAGAGAGAGAGAGAGAGAGAGAGAGAGAGAGAGAGAGAGAGAGAAAACATGAATATATGCATTTCAATTTCCAAAGCTCTGTTGTAGAATATTTCTACAACAGAGGAAAACATTATGCATTAGAGTCTGCCTGATTTAAAATGGAAAAAAAATGCTGCAATTATGGCAGTTAAATTAATTGTACGCCTTTATATACTTCACAAATCCCAGGCATAAGAGAAAGGTTATGGAAAGGTTCACGAGGATACACTCTGTATGATATTCGGTCTTAATTAAACTAAAATCTAAAGAGCACTAATCATGTCATTTTGGGTTTGGGATGGTACCAGATGGATTGTGGGAACTTCAATTGAAATGTCCTGTAAGAGTTTGAAGGATAATTGTCTCTATCAGATATGATAGAGCCCATGTGGCAGAGTAAAACAGACAGATCCAGGCTTTTTTCAATCCCACTTTTTTGGGGAAATAATTTTCTCTTGCCTTGCCCTTTGAAATCTGTTTCAGCAAGTTGGTAAACTCTCCAAAACAGTGCTGGAATGATATATACCCCACCCTCCCAAAAAACCTAGATTATTCTCCCAAAGTCCTCTATTCAGATGGCAATCCTCTTGGAACAAATTCCCTTAAAAGAAGTATTTATTTCAAATCCGATGACTAAACTAGGATTATTCTATAATGCAGTGAAGGTGGAAATAGTATCTTATTTTGCCTCAAACTATTCATTGAATTAAGATTAGCCCTTAGCAGTTCGAGCTTTGGACCTCTCGTACTAATAGTGCAAAGCTGTGCACACTTTCTTAGGAATATGATGCTTTGAGTTCATTAGATTTACCCTCAATAGCAATAGCATTAGCAGTTAGACTTATATACCGCTTCGTAGGGCTTTCAGCCCTCTCTAAGCGGTTTACAGAGTCAGCATATCGCCCCCAACAATCCGGGTCCTCATTTCACCCACCTCGGAAGGATGGAAGGCTGAGTCAACCTTGAGCCGGTGAGATTTGAACCGCCGAACTGCAGATAACAGTCCGCTGAAGTGGCCTGCAGTACTGCACCCTAACCACTGTGCCACCTCAGCTCAAGTATGTCTCATTGCAACTTTCGCCGTTAAGCATGGTAAGACTTGTGATTAGAACCCTCAGAGTCTGGAAAATTGGGGTCTTTTTAATGTGGTTGCACTTTCCCCAAAAGTATAAATGAATTTGCAGCTGAAACGTGTGGAAGTGTGCTGAACTATGCCCGGCTGGAGAAAGGTAGACATCTTGCATTTCCTGGCTGAATGAGCCTCCTCTTTTTAAGTGCATAATGTTGACTCTGTGGTCAAATAAATTCATATAAATTCCCTTGCTTACAAACGGTTCCTTGTATCATGTATACAAGAACTGTCATATTCCTGGAACTCAGCTAGTTTAGTATTATCAACCAGTGCAGACTTTTATCTCCGTGACCGCCTCCTGCAACATACCTCCCAGCGCCCAATAAGATCTCACAGGGCGGGCCTTCTCCGGGTGCCGTCGGCTACACAATGTCGTCTGGTGGCTCCTTGGGGGAGAGCCTTCTCTGTAGCTGCCCCGTCCCTATCGAACGATCTACTCCCTGAGATCCGGACCTTCCCTACTCTCTCAGCCTTCCGAAAGTCTGTTAAGACTTGGCTGTTCCGGCAGGCCTGAGGCTGCTGATCTCTGATTGAGCTTCAGCACCATTAACGTCGAGTGTATGTTGTGTCCCTTCTTAATCCACTGTTTTGTATTTTAATTTTTTTAGTATTTGTTTTTAAACTGTTTTTATGTAAGCCGCCCGGAGTCCTTCGGCATACAAATCTGGAGTCCTTCGGCATACAAATCCAGAGTCCTTCGGCATACAAATCTATTAAAACTTAAACTTAAACTTAACAGGAGTGGTTGCCTTTATCTGAAACATACTACTGTGTGTTCTTTCCAGTTAGTTCTGGAGCTAGCTGTCAAAAGTTGGTGCTCAATATTCTTTGATCCTTAGTATCTCACATACACTCTCTCACATCATGCACCTTGAGCCAAGGTGGCGCAGTGGTTAAATGCAGCACTGCAGGCTACTGCTAGATCAGCAGTTCAGCGGTTCAAATCCCACCGGCTCAGGGTTGACTCAGCCTTCCATCCTTCCGAGGTGGGTAAAATGAGGACCCAGATTGTTGGGGGCAATATGCTGACTCTCTGTAAACCGCTTAGAGAGGGCTGAAAGCCCTATGAAGCGGTATATAAGTCTACTGCTATTGCTATTAAAACTAACTTCAAGATAAATAAAAAGTCACACCATGAAAATTTTGGTCAATAGCACACAAAAATATGTTGGCATGAGGTTACCAAACCATTTGCTGCTGAGGATACGACAGCTTTCATCATAATCTGAAGCCCTGTTCAGAATTGATAGAAAATAAAGGCTCTAGTAACTACAATAACTCTAGTTAAGTTTCTTTCATTTCTAATTCCAGTTTCTATAATCCCTATAATAGGGCTTGTGACTGCTCCAGTATACTCCCCACTATCTCTCCCAATTTGAAAGGCTTCCATAGCAGATGGATCATCATAGAAATGTTCCTCGTGAGAAAAAACAACAACAACAACTGCTGATCTAAGCATGCTAGGAACTTTTTTTTTATTTCATCTGTATAATTAAGGCATTTGGGAACCTCTGAAAGACCTAGGTTGGCTTACTTCACTGTGACTAATTGATTGGATGAAACATAACTGGCCACAAATCTTGCTATCAGACATCAGGAGATATTAAGCCTTGATGGAGCAATTTTGTTGAAAAGGGTTTGCAGAAAAACGTGGAGGGGGGAGGTTTGCTCAAATCTGATTCTCAAAAATATGCCGAGTTGGACTGTTAATTTGTGACATCGATAAGCCTGAAATTCACTTATTAAGTGATGCACATAGCTTCAGTGGATGTACAGAATAAATCTGCTTGCTGTAATTATACATGCCCAACATTAGAATATCTGATGTAATTTTCTGTCTTCCTGCCAGAATTAATAACCATCTACAGATCCTTGCTATTCTCCAATGCAACGAGGTTCATAACTTTTGTAGGATAAACATTTACTTTGTCAGCAAATGAACCAGTTCACACTGGTGAAATAATCCAAGGTGTTTAAAGATGTAGTAGTTAAAGATGTACTATTTCTTTCAATATTGGTATCTTATCTAATCACCTTAAGTCCTTATTCAGATTCAAATTGCCTCAAGACAATGGAATAGGACATCAACAGCATCGTTTGGGTGGCCTGGGAGTTGAGATTACTATTGGGCTTTTATCAGCATACTGATGGGATCTAACTCTGGATTTATAGATTATTATAACCAGCAGTTTTATATAGAAGTTAAGCAAAAGAATGGTGATCCCTTAGGCATCCCAACATGATGAAGTTACCTTGTTAGGGTAATGACATGTCTGCAAGAAAACAATCAAGTTCAGAGGGTACCAAGGACCTCTCATCTCAAATTTTCCCCACTCCTGTCAAGTCAAACTAGAAGGGATCATAGAGGAAGGAGAATTACCACAACATGATATTCTTCCACTCCAGTGGTGAAATTCATTTTTTCTTACTACTGGTTATGTTGGCGTGACTTGGTGGGTATGTCAGGGGAAGGATACTGCAAAATCTCCATTCCCACCTCACTCTGGGGCCAGCCAGAGGTGGCATTTGCCGGTTCTCCGAGCTACTCAAAATTTCTGCTACCGGTTCTCCAGAACCTGTCAAATTTCACCTCTGCTCCCAATCTTTTCAATCAGTCCAGGAGGATATGATTTGAAAGCTGATGAGAGATAAATAAGAATGAGAAATTCTCCCCCACCCTTTTTTGGAGGTTTTTTTAATTGAATAAAATAAGAAGTTTATACATACATACATACATACATACATACATACATACATACATACATACATACATACATACATACGTGTGTGTTTGTGTGTGTGTGTGTGTTATATTTGTGCTGATAAATAAATAAAGGGAGACTAGTATAGATCTATTTCAAGCTACTTAGCTCTCATCAGCTAGCCATACCCTTACTGGGATTCGAACCTGTGCTGTATTACATCTCAGGCAGACGTCTTAGCCATTAAGCCACAGGTCATCCTCCTTATCAGCTGAAGCCAGGGAGGAAGGTATATATTTAGTGTCACAATAATTGGGGCATACCAGGGGTTGTGACACTAAATATATATGCCTATTAAATATGTGAGGTTGTGTTTGTTTTTTTTTTTTTTCAAAAATGTGACGTTGTCTTCCAAGGTTTGACCCCTGGGTTGCTCCCCTACAGATATTCTGTAGAATGTGCTTAAGAAAATTCGGGCCAGTTTTAGATACTTATGGATGTCCCTTGCTGCCTGGAACATTTTGAAGAGAAGCTTTGTGAACGGAATGTCTTATGCTATGTCTTATGTCAGATGTTCCTACAAAGATTTCAGTCTGTTAGAGGTTCTACAGTTCTATAATTAGAAATTCTTACACTCTATCACTGCAGTTCCCATATGTGTTCTACAATATGCCTTGTAGAACCTTTATCAGTGAGGATACAACCTTCATTTCTTTCTTTCTTTTCCAGCCTGTTAAAGTAAGCTGTTCTACAAATTCTAACTGAGCAAAGTAGTTAAAGAAGCAGCTTTGGTTTTACTGATTTTCTTTTGAATTCTTCATTGTGTTGAGTTAAGAAAATGCTAAGAGAACAATTAATATACCTTACGAGCCTACCAAAACATACTCACTGTCCAGCAGGTCCTGTATATGAGCCGAGGTGGCGCAGTGGTTAGGGTGCAGTACTGCAGGCCACTTCAGCTGACTGCTAGCTGCAGTTCAGTGGTTCTAATCTCACCGGCTCAAGGTTGACTCAGCCTTCCATCCTTCCAAGGTGGGTGAAATGAGGACCCGGACTGTGGGGGGCAATATGCTGACTCTGTAAACCGCTTAGAGAGGGCTGAAAGCCCTATGAAGCGGTATATAAGTCTAACTGCTATTGCTATTGCTATTGTATAGTATTAGAACAAGTTTACTATTCTTCCTTACCTACCCAGTATTTTTGTGCCATAATGTATATATTTATAATAAAACATCTGTGGCGTCCTTCAAACTACATCTGACCCAATATACAGAACTGTTTCATTCTTTCTTTGGCACTGTTAATAGAAGGACACCATAATATCCTTTATTTTATTCTGTGACTCCAGGGAAGTGGAATTAACTCATTTTCTTTTACATTGCCCCCTGTATAGAGAATTATAAATGTTTGTGCTACAAGTCTTACCCGGAAGAAAACTTATTACTCATTTAATTTCATTTTATCAGACTATAATAACGCAGTGAAATTATACTGTACTATATATTGCTTGTTGAATGTTGAATGAATGTTGAATGTTGATTTTGTTTATATGCCGCCCTTTTCCCCCGAAGGGGACTCAGGGCGGCTCACAACTCAAAACCAGGGAAGGGGGGGATACAGACAAAATTAAAAACGACACAAAACAATACATGGTTTAAAACACACAGCAGTCATACCATTCGAGAGGGGGGAACGGTTCTTTAGCCCCAGGACTGTCGGAACAACCAGGTTTTAAGGGCTTTGCAGAAGGCCTGGAGGGTGGTGAGGTTCGAATCTCCACGGGGAGCTCGTTCCAGAGGGTCGGAGCAGCCACAGAGAAGGCTCTCCTCCGGGTAGTCGCCAGTCGACACTGGCCGGCAGATGGAATTCGGAGGAGGTCTAATCTGTGGGATCTAATCAGTCTAGTGGAGGTAATTGGCAGCAGGCGGTCTCTCAAGTACCCAGGCTTGTCCTACATATTGGCTTCTGGTAAAAACAAATAGGATAAACTTGGACGTTTTGGATACATTTATGTATTAAAAAATAGGACATTTTTAAAAAAAACAGCTGTATGATATGGTTCTCTGTTTCTGTGCTAAATTTCATCTGGCTAACTGCTTAACTAATATTATCCATAATTGTATATATTGTAAGGAGAATGAAAAACTATGTGGGATGGTGTTTAGAAATGCTTTTTTTTTTTTTTGAGGGACGCTTATCTACCATTACTAATAAGTTCCAAAGTGTCAAAGACTGTTCATGATGTAGCCGCTCAGCTGCCAGAATCTACTTAAAAGGCCACACAGATCTTCAAAGGGGTCGTTGTTTGAAGCTTTGTTAAAGTACTTTTTTTTTGGAGTAACGCTGTAAAGCAAAAAAAAATACTTCTATTGATGGCAGCACAATGGCTTTCCTGCTTCCTTTCAAGCTGATAAGAGTGCTTCTCATCCTGGTCCCCATCACGTGGAGTTAAATAACTAGCAATTAGTAGTTGGCATGCCAGACTGGGGAGACCCAGGTTCAAATCTGTTCTCAGCTGCTTCTCGAGCCAACCTACTTCAAATAATGATTGGAGGGAGGGGAAACAGTGAGATACAGCAAGAATTTACTTTGAAACATGAAAACATCCCAGCCTGCTTGACACTTGAATACCTAACACTTATTACTCTAATCTAAAGAAATTCATCAGGGGCCTTAAATAAAGGAAATTACAGGCCTTGACTGAACACATCTGGCAGTGGTCACTCCTGAGGTACTTACAAGATAGCTCCCAAGTAGACAAGTCTGGGTCAGATGCTTCTCCCCCAAAAAGAGCCGAGGTGGTGCAGTGATTAGGGTGCAGTACTGCAGGCCACTTCAGATGACTGTTATATGCAGCTCAGCAGTTCAAATTGGTATTTGTATTTTATTATTTGTATGCCGCCCTTCTCCGGGAGGACTCAGGGCGGCGAACAATTCAAAGGGGAAAAAAAGGGGGAACATAAAATACAAAATACAAATAATAAAAGTAGGCAACAGTCGCACAACCATACAAGTCGAGAGGGGAGGGAACTCATCACCCCCAGGCCTGCCAACAAAGCCAGGTTTTGACGGCTTTTCGGAAGGCCTGGAGAGAGGTGAGGGTCCGGATCCCTGCGGGGAGTTCATTCCAGAGGGCCGGAGCTGCCACAGAGAAGGCCCTCCCCCAGGTAATAGCCAGGTGGCATTGGTTGGTATCTCACCAGCTCAAGGTTGACTCAGCCTTCCATCCTTCCGAGGTGGGTGAAATGAGGACCCAGACTGTGTGGGGCGATATGCTGACTCTGTAAACCGCTTAGAGAGGGCTGAAAGGCCTATGAAGCGGTATATAAGTCTAACTGCTATTGCTATTGCTATTTCTTATTCATTTGCATAGGGATAGGTCTTCCCTTTGGAAACAAAGATAAGACTTCAAAGTTCCAGGTCTGAATTATGTAAGGATTGGGATCACAAATAGTTGGATTTATCTGATGATGCTATTTTCCCATTGATGCCGAGACATGGGTTATCTATGCCTTCCTGATTGCCTTATCTTGAACTTTTTTTTAGTTTTGAGAATAATTCTTCTGCCATGTGCCACTTCTGTCCATGTACATCAGGTACTCTTATCGAATTGTGGGAAGTTATCACCCAGCCCTCTCCCAGAAAAATGAAATATCCTAGGAAATATTGAAAAGGCAGAATAGCAATAGTAGCAATAGCAGTAGACTTATATACCGCTTCATAGGCCTTTCAGGCCTCTCTAAGCGGTTTACAGAGAGTCAGCATATTGCCCCCAACAATCTGGGTCCTCATTTTACCCACCTCGGAAGGATGGAAGGCTGAGTCAACCCTGAGCCGGTGAGATTTGAACCGCTGAACTGCTGATCTAGCAGTAGCCTGCAGTGCTGCATTTAACCACTGCGCCACCTTGGCTCTATATTTCTCTGGATATGAAAAGGAAAAAAAAACATGTTTTAAAAGACAGAATAGTTGCCTGTAGCTTCCTGCCCATCCCCACTGTTAATGGGCCATTAAGAAGGCCAAGATAGTCCACTTACATAACAAAGACTTCTCCACTGCAGCCCCAGGGGGGATGGGAGTAAAGGCATGATAATATTGGCCCTTTACTCAACTGACCACATGGCATCTGAGAACTCAACTAAACCTGGATTCAAAACACAGCCCAGAGAGTTGCCCCTGCATGGCCCTATGGGAGTCTGACAACCAATCAGAATACACTTCTTACACAGGAACAGGAAACAGAGAGGTGGGACTGAACAGGTTATAAAAAGCCTAGCAAGCCCCTCCCTCAGCCCTTCTCTTCTTCTCCACCAACATTGAAGCATGTGATCACCTTTTCTGTTCAGGGCTCAAGCCATGTGGTCCTGTCCACCAATAAACCATCTTTCCAAGCAGCCTCCATGTCTCCAGTGTCTTTTCCCACACTTGGAGCTGAACCCAGAAGGACATTTCTTTCATCAGAATCATGCCTTAATAATTTGGGAGCCAGCCGACATTGTTCTGTGATATAAAGCAGTAGTAGGCTTTATGTCACTATTCAAGACTTTTGAGATCTGATGGATGTTTGTATTTATTTTATGCCCCTCTGTCTCTTTTACTGTAATGTACATTTTCTTAATTTCTCTAAGGTCCTTTTATATGTGAAACATAAACCCACAAAAATGTATTCAAACTGTGGCTTGTGGTTCTACAACAATGATTCATTCATTGGCCTTGGTACACAAATTAAAAAAAAAACCCTTCCCAAAATATTACATTAGAATTGAACAATATATGCAATCCCAAATGTGCCAGCAATAAAAAACTCAGTGATGATTTTTATCTGGGTTTATGGTATTTGACTTCCATTATGCCATAAAAGAAACTCTTAGGATTTCCTATAGTCTAGCTTGAAGACTACAGTATAGATTATAAGAAATGTAAAAATAATTATAGTGAAATGAAGAGTGAATATACGTCTCATTTGGAAATTGCAATTGCCATTTGTAATCATAATGCCTCCAGCTATCCAGACTTATTTGGCCTAATTAGTTGCATCACTGCCAGTTCATTAGGCTTTTCCAGCAGCTGCCTGGATGTGGGTGAGCAAATCTGACCATTTAATATGACAAAGTGTTCATTTAACCTCTCCTTCCCTCCAAAATGGCTAGTTTGTTCTTCTCAACTTTGATAATAAGCACAGCGACTTTGTTTTTTGATCGTTGGAAGTGTTTCATGTGGAGGACTGTATTTAAGAAATGGCTACAGGTGGGGAAAACATATATATAGAATAAAAGGGGGGGTTCATTCAGGTGCTGTTTTGGAATAAACTTTTGTAAATTGCATTTCCGGAAACATTCTGTATACTGAAATGTAGTTCTGCTTTAGTATTCACCCTTTTATGACTATTGTATGCATCCTCTGAAAAATAAAATGTACTTTTGGGAGCAATGCATTCTAAAATGTGTGTCTTAGCAGCACTTAGCAATGATCTATGAATATGAAAGCTATGCTAAAAATAAATGAAAAATCCAGAAACGAAATGGTGAAGCATGTGTGTGAATCCCAGGGTTGGGGTAAATTGTTAGGTATATTCAGGTGGAAGGAGTATATTAAAATTCTGTATATTGGGGAATGTAATTTCCCAAAATATGTTACAGCAGGGTTTTTCAAATTGTATTCTGTGAACACTGGAGTTCTGTGAGAATCAGATAGGGTTTCATGAGAAGGAGAAAGGAAAAGCCATGTACTCGGGGTCGTTGATAGCAATTTTTCATTTTTAAAAAAGCCATCTTACTCCAGTCATTGAAAGTGGTTTTTTTTGTTTAAAAACATTACCCTTCCAGGCAATTGTGAAATTCATCTTTTGATTTCTGCACATTGGGAATTTTAATTTTCATTCATAATGAACAATTATAAGGAGACGTAACTAAATGTGGAAGTTATCTATCATACAATTTGACATTCCGGCAAAATATGTTTAGCATAATCCGATGCAGATTAAAATCCTATACTGACAGGGAGTTGCCAGATGTTCAAAGTCCTTTCAGAAAAGGCCAAAGAACAACAGACAGTATTGCTGATGAATTGGGCAACTGAGAAAATGGAGGGAAGAGAAGGATACGGTGATTGTGTCAATAGGTGCTTCATTGACTATAGAAAGAAAGGGTTTTGATTGTGTTGAGCATATCAAGCTCTCAAATGAGTTTGGGGAAAGTGAAATCTAAGAATATTTTATGTGTGTGTGTGTGTGTGTGTGTGTGTGTGTGTGTGTGTGTGTGAATGAATGAATGAATGAATGAATGAATGAATGAATGAATGAATGAATGAATGAATGATACACTGTCAAAATTTACTTTCCAATTATGGAAAACTATACTAATCTTATCTTTGGTAGTGGATAGCCATATCTTCAAAACTCGGTGTACCTATACTGATATTATATTGGAAATATGGTGGGAAAATGCAGTGCAAATTCAGATTCAGGAGTTTAGCATCACTTGGGAGTATATTTCTAAGGAAGTTGAGCTCTGACTAGCATAATAACAGGCCTTCTGGGGCTCCTGGCAGCTGGTTTTTTGGATTAAACCCTTTTCATAAAACAAGACTTTGTCATAACACAACAAAACACATCTGCCAGAGAACTATGCAGCTGAGCTACATAGTAAAATAAGTTATTTTTTCCCCCCTGCATGTGAGCCAGGAAAACGGTGGATGGCAATACTTTCCGAAGCACTATATATTAAGACATGGCATCTTATGCAACTTTATATAGTCTGTTTCATAATTTGCAGGAAAGATTTCAGAGGGGAGATGAAAGGAACAAACAGATATTTTCTATGAATGTAATATTCCCTCTCTCAAGCAGCAGGCTCCTGAGATAAATAAGCAAGAAGGAATTTCAACTTCTACTTATTATGCAAATGAAGAAAATTCAAACGTCTCTTCCAAAATGTAGCAGAACGTGAGAGAATATAGGGAAGGAAATAAAATTTTGTGAGTGATGCTATTTGTAAAATAAAGAGATAGCAGTGGCCTGCTTTACGGGTAACCCATACACAGTAAGAAAAAGTATCTAACCACATTCAGAAATCATGGATGAGATGTGCTTTATTTATTAGTATGCAAGGCAAACTCTTGCTCTCTTCGATTATAATGCATAACAATCAGGAACATTATACTCAGGGACGTTACACATTATACTCTTCTAAGAAGCTGATGCTAAAAAAAGATCATGTTGATGCAACACTGAATAGCATCAATAGAGAGTAAACAAGTGCTTTTTTGGAGGCTGTCGGTGCTGTGAAGAAAGGAGATTTCTACGGGGGGGGGGCAAATTGATGCAAACAAGGAGCTGAACAATCCATCATTTCAAAAAGGATGATCTAACACAGTGTTTCTCAACCTTGGCAACTTGAAGATGTCCGGACTTCAACTCCCAGAATTCCCCAGCCAGCGAATGCTGGCTGGGGAATTCTGGGAGTTGAAGTCCGGACATCTTCAAGTTGCCAAGGTTGAGAAACACCGATCTAACATATATTAAACCCTGGGCCTAAACAAATTATTGAGACTGCACATCTGTGTATGTATGCTGGAACATACTACAATTGATCCCCACTTAATGATTGCCTGTTTAGACACTTTAACTTTATGTCCAGTCCCCGACATTCAACCATTGCAGCATCCCCATTGTCATTGTGATTGAGATTCAGATGCTTCCAAACCAGCAGATGTTTATGAGCATTGTAGCACCCCATAGTTATGATCTTCATTTGTGTGCTTCACAGCCAGCAGAGCCAGAATCATTGGAGAGGTTGCCAGTAAAATTGCAAGTTACAATCATATGATGTATCACTTAACAACCATGGGTGATTCCCATCATGATGATGAAAGAAATAAGGTTGAAGGTCCATTGCAATCACGCAATGTCTTGCTTAACAACCACACTACTTAGTGACTTATCCTAACTGTGAGAGCCGAGGTGGCGCAGTGGTTAGAGTGCAGCACTGCAGGCTACTTCAGCTGACTGTTAGCTGCAGTTCGGCTGTTCAAATCTCACCGGCTCAAGGTTGACTCAGCCTTCCATCCTTCCGAGGTGGGTGAAATGAGGACCCGGATTGTTGTTGGGGGCAATATGCTGACTCTGTAAACCGCTTAGAGAGGGTTGAAAGCCCTATGAAGCGGTATATAAGTCTAACTGCTATTGCTAAATAAGGTTCTACCTGTATACCTTTAAAAGATTAAGGTTATGCTTAATAATACCAATTGGCATTTAAGTTGCACACTGGGGATTAAAATAAAGAAGGGAGCAAGGACAAGACAAAATTACATATAATTTATACCACTATTTCCCTAGAATAAGACAAGAAATATCCTCCTCATCCTCATTATTTTTTCTGCAGAAAACAAAAAGATGGTATTTTAATTGTATATTTTATATCAACTGCCATGTTTAGGGGAAATTGTAGGTCAACAGTTGTCCCCCACCTGTACTTTTTGGGTTCAACCCAACAGGTAGATTGGAACCATCATATCTCCTTCCATAGTTTTGGCATCTAAACATATCGGCATATATTTACAAATCCCTCGTTGAAAGGCACGAGAAATTTGTACACTAAAAAGAAACCTATTAAACGAAATTAAGAGTGTGATTTTTAACATGGTTTTTTAATTGAAAATATGCAAAATAAAAATAAAACAGAATAAACCAGAGCAAGCTATCTTTCAGCAGCTCAGGGATTATTCTTCTCCTTCGAAGGGGGCAACTGATCTCTGTGGAACCAGTAATGATTCCAGGATTTGCAGGGAAATTTTCTATTAAAAATATGGTGAATCTCTCTCAACTCTTGTTGTTGAAACTCAGTCATACACTCTGGGGAGAGAAATAACAGGGACCACACGGAATTGATGGGTCAGATGTGGGGGCAATATGCTTTCCCAAAGAAATGTGTTGACCTTGTACCCACTCTTTGCATTCTAAGTGATGGGCAGTCAGGGGAGGCAGGGCCTCACCACTGTCATCATGAAAAGAAAAGGAAATTAAAAGGAAAAAGGCTGAGGTAGTTGCTGCCAGAGTCACAGTGGATGACTCTGCTTAGTGCTTAACTGTTTAAAAAAGCCTCTAAAAAGGCGCCCTCTGCAGGAGGAGGAGGGAGAACCACGTGCCTCATTTAGTCTGACTTTATGATCACTCGAGCAGAGTTAAGCAAGGGTTAAAAGGCGAAAAATTCCTTATGTAGATGAGGCACGTGGTTCTCTCGCCTCCTCCTGTAGAGGGCGTTTTTTTAAGAGGCTTTTTTAAATAGTTAAGCAGAGTCATCCATTGGGGACTCTGGCAGCAGCTAACCCAGCCTGACCTCAGCAGCTCTTGCCTTTTTCCTTTTACATTTTTTACATTTTCATCATGGCAGACAAAAGCAGAGTTGAAATCCTCTGTGACACAGCTGGAAAAGGTATGTGGGTCAGAGGGAGGGGGAGGAATTCAAAATTAATGTAATTATTAAGTAATTGTATTATTGTAAGTAATTTGTTTGTGTGTGTGTGTGTGTGTGTGTGTTTTACCCGCCTCTGCTGGCGCGCGGGCTGGCACTTTTTTTATGTTGGACATAGCAGCAGGGCTTTTGGACGCCCCGGCGCTGTGTCCGCCATAGAGGCGGGATGCCTCTATGTTGGACACAGCACTGGGACAACAGGGTGGCTTTTGCCCGCTTGCCTCACCAGCCATAAACCTCACTGCACGTCGCTGATTCTAAGAACATGAGGAACTGCCTTGTTCAGGAATTAAGTTTCTCCTTTTATTTTCACCTTACATACAACATGAGGAGCATGGTGGCACAGTGGCTGGAAGGCAGTACTTCAAGCTAACTCACTGCTCATTCCAGGAGTTCGATTCTGAGCGATTCAAGGTTGAGACTGACTCAGTCTTCCATCCTTCCAAGGTCAGCAAATTAAAGACCCAGATTGTTGGGATCAACATCAGAGGTGGGTTCCTACCAGTTCCCACCAATTCGGTAGAACCGGTCTGTCAAATCTACCGAACCAGTTAGAAGAGGTTCCACCAGTGGACCCGGAAAGCAGGCCACACCTACAGAAGCGGTTCCAAAAAATTTAGAAACCCACCACTGGTCCTTGGATATGATTATTCTACACTATCATGCTCCTATTTATAAAACTCAGGGCCTCTGTGAAAGGTAAGGATGACTACTGCGTTTGTGGTGCAATCAGAACATTGTGTGTGTTGAAGTTGTTTTAACGCAAACCAAAGATGCCTTTTAAGAAACAAGTTTACATCATATTCTTATGCAGGCCAGTGCTGTGTGTGAGGTAATTTAAGGTGGTTCTGACAAGTGTCGTCGGCATCTTCATATCCGGTCTCATGGGCTGCAAGCCACTCCCATCTGGTCACATGGACGTCAAGCCACTCACATCCGGTCACATGGGCAGCAAGCCACTCCCACAAAGGAGGCCACACCCACAGAGTCGGTTCAAACAATTTTTGAAACCCACCACTGGATCAATATGCTGACCCTGTAAACCGCTTAGGAAGGGCTGTAAAGCATTGTGAAGCAGTCTACAAATGCTATTGCTATTAGCAACAATTTTGTGAAATCTAAGGCAAAGAACTTTTTTCTCATTCCCTGATCGTTTGAAACACAGGACATCATGGAAAGCTATCATTCTTCCACAGACCACTCCACTGAAGGCCTAAAACCATGAATTGTTGGACATGATTAGTTCCCACCATTGCAAGGCCATTGCAGTAGCTCAGAGTCAATGACCATAAATACTAAACTACTTAGAGACACACACACACACTTTAGGATTTAGCGTCTTTTCTTAGATGTATTAATGCTTAGAAATACAACTCTTCAATGGCAGCTGATCCGGCTTTTTCTTTTTTTTTAATACAGCAAGAACCCTGTAGTTAAACTTTATGATCCTCATCTTCCATATATAACGAAAAAAGAAAATACAGCAAAAATCAGACCTCCATTTGTCAGGCTGATGGATGTATTTTAAAAACCTTGATAAAGCAAAGATAGCCATCAAAGCAGAATGTTTTTTGGGGTTTTTTTCAGGAGCTGCTATAAGTTATTTTTGACATCTGCTGTTGATTCAAGAATATTTATTGCGGATCGTCTCAGAATACAGAGTAGTAGAGAATACTAATATCATTTTAAGGTCAAAGGTAGATGTGAAAAAGACTGCTTGGCTTTTTCTACTCTTCCTTCTAATATTTAGTTAATTAATTTATTATTTATTTATTTAGTGAATTTATAGGCCGCTCAATCCCGAAGGACTCCGGGCGGCTTACAAAACGAAAAGAAATTAATAAAAATAAAAGAAACAAGTTAAAAACATCACACATGCACCCAATCTGATTGGGGCTGGACCTCAGCAATGAAGTCAACAGCCCCAGGCCTGCCGGAATAGCCAGGTTTTAATAGCTTCTCGGAAGGCCATGAGAGTGGGCAAGGTCCGGATCTCTGGGGGTAGCTCGTTCCAAAGGGTCGGAGCAGCCACAGAGAAGGCTCTCCTCCGGGGAGCCGCCAGCCAACATTGTCTGGCTGATGGCATCTGAAGGACGCCCACCCTGTGGGATCTCACCGGCCATTGGGAGGTATGTGGCAGTAGGCGGTCCCTCTAATCTAATCCATGTCAATTTGTTGTATATCTCCTGTTGTCCAAAAGCATTTTGTTTAAGGCAGGCATGCCCAATCCTTTACCCACAGGCCATATGTGGCCCTAGATCATCCCACAAAATAAAATATTTTTTAAAAAAATAAAGAAAGTTTGTTATACATATAATTAACTATATTATATATTCTATTTATGGCCCAGGACAATTCCTCTTCACTGAATGTAGCCCAGGCATACCAAAAGGTTAGTTTTAGGTCTTCTCACATATTATTCATATAGAATAAATATGTATTGGTGGAAAGCTTAGAGTACCTATGGTATTCTACCACTTACTGACCCCCCTGTTTATTACAACACCTTTAGATGGTTCCTATCTCTATTTCTGTGGATATGGGAGTTCTCCTTAGGTGTTCTAATTAATGGAAATAGGTTAAACTGCTTTCCCACATGCTTACATTTTGCACAGATGAACTCTTAGGGGAAAAAAACATAAAATAGAAGTTAGTTTGAGGTTGTTGTTATGAGTAAACTAGAAGCATAGAAATATGTAGTGCCAGTAAGTCAAAATTCAAAGTCAACATGTCATTAAACAATGCTCATTTAAGCCATAACAGGAGGGGACAATTATCATAATTATCTTCCTTATGGGATTTCTGGAAGTGTGCATTGAAACAGAAAGTTAGAGTGGATGGAAACTTCGTTTCAGTAGGACTATTTTTTCCCAGGCTCATAATGTTTATTTGCCCTAATTATTCTTAAAGTAGAAGCAAGTAAAGCCCTGGATATTACATCCTATGGAACAATTCCCACTACCTCTTTGCATAAATTTCCTTCTACTTGTGAGGGTCAAATTGCATACCATAATGTGTCAGGATTGCATGTGATAATCTTCTGTCTATTATCTTTTTTTTTTCTGCTTGGATCTGTCTTTTCATTTCTTGGCCTTGCTGCATTAAGTGACAAGATCTCAACAAGAATTTGACTAATAAACCTAGGTTTAATCATCTCAAACAATCTAAGCCCCAAAGCCCACTGTAACAGCATTGCCAAAAAGGCATTAAGAGTTTTTAACCTAATTTTGAGAAGCTTCTTCTTTGGTATCATTTTATTGCTAACTAGGGCATACAAAACCTTGGCCAGACCAATTCTCAAATGGAAGCTCATCTACCTGGAACCCACACTGTACATCAGACATTAATAGGATTGAGTGGATCCAGAGGTACTTCTCGAGAAGGGAACTCCACTCCTCTACTCACAATAAAATTCCCTATGCTACCAGACTTGAAATTTTGGGCTTGGACAATCTTGAACTGCACTGTGTGATCTAAGCACAGTACACAAAATTGTCTGCTACAACGTCTTATCTGTCAAGGACTTCTTCAACTTCAACCTCAATAATACATGGGCAAACAATCGATACCAACTCAAGCTCCAAACTTGTTTGCAGAAAATATGACTTCAGCAACAGAGTGGTCAACGCCTGGAATGTTCTACCTGACTCTGTTGTTACATCCTCAAACCCCCCACAGCTTCAACCTTAAACTATTTACCGTGGACCTCACCCCATTCCTAAGAGGGCGTAGAGCCAAGGTGGTGCAGTGGTTAGGGTGTAGTACTGCAGGCCACTTCAGCTGACTGTTATCTGCAGTTCAGCGGTTCTAATCTCACCGGCTCAAGGTTGACTCAGCCTTCCATCCTTCCGAGGTGGGTAAAATGAGGACCCAGACTGTGGGGGCAATATGCTGACTCTGTAAACCGCTTAGAGAGGGCTGAAAGCCCTATGAAGTGGTATATAAGTCTAACTGCTATTGCTATTGCTATAAAGTGGGCATGCATAAGCACACCAGGGTGGCTAACATCGCAATGTCCTACTGTCCCAATCTATTTCTACTCATTTCTTTTCTTCATATTCATGCTTATATGTATACCTGCTGTCTTATACAGGTTTGACTAACTAATAAAATAAAATAAAAATAAATAATTTGAATACGAATATAGATATTTATGTGAACCAGAGTTCACATAAATTACATATATGTAAGATGAGCTTTACTGGTCTTTCTGTTTTGCTCACTCTCCTCAAAATATGGCAAAGCTTTGTCCATTTACCACAATATTCCATCATGCTACAGCATTTCCATTTATTCAGTTATTTATCATTATAAACCACCTTCTTTCCTTCCAGCAGCCATCAGATTAAATAAATTTAGAGAAAGTTCTGAGAAAAGTTGGCACTTTTTAAGGATGATTTGAAAAGGAAAATCTCAGAAATTTTCTCAAAACCTTCAGTTCACAGTTTTGGGGGTTATACAAAGCTTCAAAGCAATGTTTTCAGATTGACGAAGCAAGGCAAATTTGTTAACTGAAGCCAAGTTTTCCTTTAAAGCAGCAACGCAAGACAAGTGGATTCGAACTGCTTTATAGTTTTCTGAAACATTCCAGAGATTCATGGGTGTTTCTCTCCTGTTTCTGAGGTGTTGCAGGCAACATATGTTGCTTCAGCTCTACCTCTATATATGGAAATGTTGGGAAGGGTTGAGCAATGTGATGAATTCTCAGATGGTGACATTAAAGCTCTTTTGGGATGGTGTCAGCCTTAACTTTGCAATATTTTCCTGTGCTGGGAAGGAAATTATTATGCTGGTCCTGCCAGCGCAGCTGGGAGCTCAAAGTAGTTCAGTTCTCTGAAAATGGGCTCAAGGCTGACCTCATGGTTGATTCAGTCTTTTGGGGCAAATGCAAGTCTCTTGTCAGGGAATAAATGAGATCAAGGCCAGGACATAGAGGGATTGGCCTAAATGTTTATTATTTTTAAGAAAATAGGATGTGTGTGGATGTGTCGATGTGAGAGACAGAGAGAGAAGGCTGTTGTCTATTCCACCTTCTTTCTCCAAAGACTGCCTATCTCCATGGCGTTGCACCTTATTAGGTTAGATTGGCTGTCCTCCATCTGCTAATTAACTGAAGTAGAATATTGCCAGCAAGCCCTTTTCTTGGCAGTCTCTGCTTTTGAAAGAGGTTTTCATGGGAAAATAGATGTAACTTATCAACTAGTTATGTCAACTCTCCTTTCATCTTTCACCAAATTAGCGATCAGAGGCAGAAAACGACATCATTCAATAAGGGAAAGGCTCACTGATCATTCTTTTGTGTAATGTCCAAAAGATGCATAGTTACTCAGGATTCCCTGTCTGTTGTAGTATTCCACAAAGCCAAGAGGTGAGATTTCTTTCCCCACTAGAAAAAGTCAATTTTGCCAACTAGCTATGCCAACATCCTAACACCCCAGATAACCCCTGGGGGGGAAAGAAAAATACAGCAAAATAGCAACAAATCAAGGGTTATTTTTCAGCATCAGGCCAAGTTACAGAAAAGTAAGTAGAAAATTAAAAGACAATGTAGATTTTTTGCTTCAGCCTGCAACCATCTCTGCAGGTGTAGGGAGAATATTTCAACAATTTATTCCTGTGAAACCCTTGAAAATGAACAGTTCAAACTTGAAAAGCATTGTATCATCCCTGCTACATTCAGTGTATTGGTGACAAGGGTGGCAATACTAATTTCAATAAGTCCGTTAACATATATGGACATTTCCCTCCCCAAATTAAATATCAAAACAGATCAGATCAAACTGATTTGCTTTTAAATCTCAACTCACCAACTCCATTTGAATCAGGAATTTTGAATACAAATAGACTTATTCACAAGGCCTATTTTTTTAATCCTAGCCCAAAACCTTCATGTTTCTTGAGGGGGAAAAAAAAACATTCAGAGGAGGTCCTTTGGAAGATAAAAGCAGCTGTGGAGGATTTTTCTGGTTGCCTTCCCATGCACCTGTGTGCCTAGCCTGTTTTCCTAAGAAATATGCTAAATAGAGCAGCTACAGGTGCAGAATAGCTTTCAACGTTATAGAAGTCTGGAAAAAAGTTGTGGCCTCTTGAATGATTTGAAGAAAGGTACTTCATACAGGTTTCTACTTCTTTTGAAGTATTTGCACAGATTCAACATAAATTGTAAATTCCACACCAATCTTCAATCTTCTGGCTCCAGAGGGTCCATCAATCAAAATACAAAGGAGAATCTATCTATGCTTCTCAAAATAGTGTTTAACTTTTGCTGGCAGATCTTAATTTAGGAGCAGAGTTGAATTAAATATTCTGCTACAGATACTTTACAGACAGAATTCTGGATCTACACAGAAAAAAAAATGGATTCTGATCATTGTGGCCCCAGTGGTTTCTCCTCCTCCCTCCCTCCTCTTCCTCCTCCTGCTCCATCATTCCAGGGATGGACAAATATCAGGTTTATGGGTGATCTACAATAGACTCAACAATTTATGAAGTTCTGATTATTGAGAAAAGGGCAGCAGTTGAAATGTCCCTCCATCCAAGTAACTGATCAACCCTTTTCTTTATTTTTGTATGCCCACCTAACTGAGACATAGCAACGTTATACCTGCCTCCATTATTAGATATTAAAATGTGAAATCTACTAAGGAGCTGAGGGGGCGCAGTGGTTAGGGTGCAGTACTGCAGGCCACTTCAGCTGACTGTTATCTGCAGTTCGGCGGTTCTAATCTCACCTGTTCAAGGTTGACTCAGCCTTCCATCCTTCCGAGGTGGGTGAAATGAGGACACAGATTGTTGGGGGCGATATGCTGACTCTGTAAACCGCTTAGAGAGGGCTGAAAGCCCTATGAAGTGGTATATTAGTCTAACTGCCATTGCTATTGCTATACTACTGAATTAAAAGACTGTCTGCTTCCATTGTTTTTATAATAGTTATTTCCAGGACGAAATACTGGCTAATCCATCTCTATTTTTCCAGTTCTGATGGATTCAGTTCCTTTGTTGTCTTCTGGTGATGCCTCTCTGGGAGACTTTGTCTTCTGAAGAAGAAGATGAGAATTGGGACCTGGAGGTACATAGAGCTTTGTAACAGCACGGCATGTAAGCCTTTGGTTTGGTAATAGGAATTTGTTTTGCTTCCCTGATCCTTCAATGCTGACTTTAGAAATAGCCTTTCATCATGGGTTTGTGAGATCTTGAATTCTGTTATGCCCTGGTCAGAGGTGGGTTCCTATCAGTTCGCACCTATTTGGTAGAACCAGTTCGTCAAATCTACCGAACCGGTTAGAAGAGGTTCCACCAGTGGACCCGGAAAGCAGGCCACACCTACAGAAGAGGCTCCAAAATTTTTTGAAACCCACCACTGGTCCTTGGATATGATTATTCTACACTATCATGCTCATATTTATAAAACTCAGTGCCTCTGTGAAAGGTCAGGATGACTACTGCGTTTGTGGTGCAATCAGAACATTGCGTGTGTTGAAGTTGTTTTAACGCAAACCAAAGATGCCTTTAAAAAAACAAGTTTACATCATATTCTTATGCATGCCAGTGCTGTGTGGGAGGTAATTTAAGGTGGTTCTGACAAGTGTCGTCGGCATTTTCATATCCGGTCACACGGGCGGCAAGCCACTCCCATCCGGTCACATGGGTGGCAAGCCACTCCCACAAAGGAGGCCCACACCCACAGAGTAGGTTCGAACAATTTTTGAAACCCACCACTGGTCTCGGTCTAACAGTTTCTTGAAGTTATTTATTATTGAGATTAGTCCATAAAAAAGATACTCTGAGCCCTGATTTGGAAACTGAGAATCTGAGAATAGTAAGCAGTTCATCTTTCCTTCCTTTCTCTAAAGATGCATTGAATGGTCCCCCAAATCAATATTTACTTCCTTCAAACCTCTAGCACCTTGTAAGAAAATGTATTTCTGAAAGACAAAATTGTATGCAGGATGCACCTTCTGGGGGAGCCTTTTTTTTTAAAAAATGCAGAATTTATGGAATGGATTTAATTCCTTAATAGTTTTTTTAAAAATCTTCTTTCATCCATTTGACAGCTGATGTCATTGAGTTTTTCCTGCCAACCCTCTACTGCCTTTGGAACAAATAGCAAATGTTGAGTCCTTTAATAGAGTACTAAGAATGTTTATTAGAGCTCAAAGCTTTAATTGGATAAAACAGTAGATTAATTAACTCAAGCTTTTGTTGATTATCTGGTGAGGGCAAATGCTAATCAGCAGAACTGCAAGTTAAGACACATTTGTTTGTTTTTCGAAGTTATTTTGATTCTCATATGCATCCGGGAAAATGGAATAATAAAAAAAAGAAACAATTAAAGGTGGCTTTGTCTTGAAACAATGTGTTATGATTATTAAATTGCATATTACCCGACACTTTCTTCCGCATACTAAGAAGGATATTTGGTAATATGCACAAACATTGAAATGGAGTTGATTGCATTAGCTATAAAGCAGATTATTAATTAGCTAAAACTGAAATCAGGATTCTTAAGGAACAAAGGCAGTAAGTTTGCACAAAGTACAGACAATTCTCTTTCTCTGTGATCATAAATCATCACATCAACATACAAAAAGTATCATTACTTTTTAGGCAATTATTATATAATGATTATAAAATAATATAGGGATTTAAGAGCTACAATAAAATATAAGAAAAATGACAATAAGCACTTAAACTTGTATTATAAAACAGCAGCCATCATCATATTCCTCCTTGAAAAAAAGATATCTTTTGAGCAACTGGCAAAATGGCTACATTGATAATGACTTCAGGATAGGTAATTCAAGTAAATTAATCAAGAAGGCCATAAAGCGGATAATATTATTTTTGTAAGAGCCATCCAAAACTTTCTTGGTAATTACCAAGAAAGACATTCCAGAAATACTGGACTAACAAAAATTCACTGATTGATTCTTAAGTATCTTATCTCTTGAGGGTTCTTAAATTCCATATAAAATCTGGAAAACAAAATCTCATATATAATCTGGAAAACATATCTCATCAAATTCAAGCAATACACGATGATAGGGACATTATTGTGAAGCTACACTCCAAAATTAATTCAAATGGACTAAATCAAATAAGCCTGTTGAGAGGATTCTGGCCCCAAGGCCTTTCCCTTTATAGGAAGAAAACGAATAACGTCGGTTAATCACTAGTTTCTGAAGCTTCTAATCCCAGAATGACTTCTTTTCAAGGGGGTGGAAATGTTCTGGGTGTGCATCAAAAGGGTCCTTCACTTTCTCCATTGCTCCCGTCTGTTGATATTTCTTTTAAGTATTTCTGAAGCTTTGGAGAACATGCACAAAACCTTTACGCAATTGCAAATATTAAACTCTTACAGTAATTCACTATTATTTATGATCAGCTACATAAGCAATCATCTCAGCAGATGGCAGCACTTGGCTGAACTTGCCTGGATTTCAAAGCCAAGCATTCAGGCCTAATCAGTTCTCAAATGGGAGACTATCCAAGATCACAGGGATGTAGATTTGCTAGATAGACTAGGAAATTAAAAGGAAATGATAATGGTAAATTGTACTGTTTCCAAAAGCCTACATGGTTTTTTCCTGAAATCACCCTAAATTGAACTTGATGTGGTGTTTTTTTTTTCATTTTATATAAGTGATTGCTATATTAATGGAAACATGCTAAAAATTTTCACAGCTAGTATTCTGTCAATGGGATCCATGTGCTTACAACTCATAAACTGTCACTCACTGCCTGTTGATTTGTTTGTTCTGAACCTCCAATTGAGGATGAGATTCTGTGAAATGTCAAGCACTATTCGATCTTGACTTTAGAAATTGTCAATAGGCATTCCTGAGACCTCTCATTAACCATAAAGGGCCTAAGAGTATCATATTGCTTTGTGGTATCCTACTAGTGCATAATATCTGAAAATCAATACAACTGTCACCTTTGAAGCCTATTCTCAAGCATTTAAGTACCATAGTACCTATTGGATGCATTACTATTTATAAAACAGAATATAAAACTTCGATTTAATTCGGCCTCCTCCTCCCTTAATCTTAGCAATAGCAGTTAGACTTATATACCGCTTCATAGGGCTTTCAGCCCTCTCTAAGCGGTTTACAGAGTCAGCATATCGCCCCCCACAGTCTGGGTCCTCATTTCACCCACCTCGGAAGGATGGAAGGCTGAGTCAAACTTGAGCCGGTGAGATTGGAACCGCCGAACTGCAGATAACAGTCAGCTGAAGTGGCCTGCAGTACTGCACTCTAACCACTGCGCCACCTCGGCTCTCTCGAATCTTTATCCACTACTTCCATGGGATCATTATTTGGGGAATTTATAATCTGTATAAATATCTGAAATGTAATGACAAGACGTAGGCCGACAGCCTAGGAATGACAGATGTTTCCCTTGGCATAATATCTAAACAAATGTGCCACAAAGGTTTCTACACCTAAAGAAATACAAAGAGAGAGAAAGGAAACATTGAGAGTATGTGACACTTCAATGCATATTTATGCATTGACTAGGCAGAATTTGATCCCTATTCAATCTAAAAACACCAGTCAATCCACTGACAGTATTCAGAGCTATACACTTAGTAAAGTAAACATACTGGGCAAAGTTGGAAATGAAAGAATTTGAATGTTAATTAATGTGTGTAAACAAAGCATCTGCTCCCTTTTTGCTCCACCATAACCTTAGACCAATCTTGTTTGAGCAAACAATTATCCAATTCACTTAGTAAAAGCGAAGACTGAATAAAAAAAATAGCACAAACAGATTTCAAGGAGGAGAAACTTCTACAATTATATAGCATTATATAAAGTCAATATAATGCTATATGGTCCTAAAACTTATTCCTCTTTGAAATCTACTAGGGTTTTGACTGTCTTCCTAATCGTTAAATTCGTCAGATATAACTAAACAATTTCAAATGAAGTCTACACCACTAAGGCCATGGATTGGTGAGGTACTACATTTTTAAAAATTAATTAACATTCTCAATGAA
This sequence comes from Thamnophis sirtalis, assembly GCF_051295495.1. Taxonomy (NCBI): domain Eukaryota; kingdom Metazoa; phylum Chordata; class Lepidosauria; order Squamata; family Natricidae; genus Thamnophis; species Thamnophis sirtalis. Next base: position 83,796,316 of record NW_028261388.1, read on the forward strand.
AATTTTCAGGAAGGAGGTGGTGGAAACATCTTTAAAAAAATGTTTTCATATAATATTGGACTATTCTTCAGAACGTGCTCTTAGCACTTATGGTATTTCACCGTTATTCTTAATGTCCCTAGGCTTTGACCAAGCAAAGCAAGTAGTAATCAATAGAATGAGGGACATGGACTTCCAAGAAGAACTAAATAGGTTGCCTCTCCACAGTAGGGACAGAATCAAACAGGGTGTGTGGGAATCGGCAAGATATCTAAATGACCTGATCTCCCCAAAACAAAGAATAGCTTTCTTCAGAGCCAGATTTAACATTCTTCCTTCAGCAATCCTCCAGGGCAGGTATAAGAGAACACCTGTAGCAGAACGCGTTTGTATATGTGGTAAAGGAGAAGTGGAAGATAATTCACATGTACTATTACACTGCGAGCTATACAGAGCTTGTAGGTCTGCACATATTCTCCCCTTATTAGAGAGATTGCCAGGGAGGGCAGACCATTATTATCTAGGCTTTCTCCTCCAGGACACTAACCTGGTTACCACGTATGCAGTGGCAAAGTTCTGTGCTGCTGCAAAGTCGACAAGAAAAAAAAAATTAGTTGCAGAATTATATCTGTCAACTTGTACCAACTTTTTGGAGATATCTCTAACAATTTTTGGAACATTATATTTACTCACATACTTATCGGTTTTTCACCCACATAAACTAGGGAATGACTCTAACAGTTTGAAGAAACTGTTTTTCTTAACAGGGATGTTATTTTCCACTATTAATGTCATATATTTTTTAATATATTGTAAAAAGTGATGTCTATTGCTGGTCTACGGCCGTAATAAAGTTCTGTTCTGTTCTATTCTATTCAGGGGTGGGTTTCTCGCCCCATTCCAACCGGTTCATACTAGCATCTGTGCGATGCTCCAGCTGCTCCTGGAGGATCGTGCAGGCGCTGTATGCGTCCTGCGCATGCGTGCAAGCGCAAAACTCATCAAAACTGGGTAAGGAGTACGCGCGGGCGCGCAGGTGGGCCCTTCGCTGTTCCCGGACGTTACTTACTTCCGGGTTCGCCGACCAACCGGTTCGCAGGGACCACCGCGAACCGGTTGAAACCCACCCCTGATTCTATTCCATTCCATTCCATTCTATTCTATTCTATATACCATATACCATACCGTACCATACCATACCATTACCATACCATACTACACTACACTATACTATTAGCACTTACTTTTCACTTATAATTCTAAAACTAGAAATGTCTGGAAAATACTCCAAAGTAATAGCAATAGCAATAGCAGTTAGACTTATATACCGCTTCATAGGGCTTTCAGCCCTCTCTAAGCGGTTTACAGAGTCAGCATATCGCCCTCAACAACAATCCGGGTCCTCATTTTAGCCACCTCGGAAGGATGGAAGGCTGAGTCAACCTTGAGCCGGTGAGATTTGAACCGCCGAACTGCAGAACTGCAGTCAGCTGAAGTAGCCTGCAGTGCTGCACCCTAACCACTGCACCACCTCGGCAGTGTACAAAGTTTCTCAAGGAATTCAGACTGCAAGCTTGCCAAACTTAGGTGTTTGGTTTTTTTATTGAATACCTCTAGTGCATGGAAAGACCCAGGTTCCTAAGGAATGACTCCTTGAGCCATGCTATATGATCACAGTTACTGCAAGCCCCTCACTAAATTGTTCATTTCTGGGTGTTTTTCACTATGTAACGTTGTTGACATTAGCCAGGTGATAATTTTCCTGTGAAACAATGACTGCCTTCTCAGGATCACTTGTCAGTTAAAGAAATATTACACAATCTGCTTCATAGTTTAAACCAGTGTTTGTCAACCTTGGCCACTTGAAGATGTCCGGACTTCAACTCCCAGAATTCCCCAGCCAGCGAATGCTGGCTGGGGAATTCTGGGAGTTGAAGTCCAGACATCTTCAAGTGGCCAAGGTTGACAAACACTGGTTTAAACAATAGACAGATAGGTAGAAATAAAATACTGGCAAAGAACATCCCATTTCTCATTCCAGCATTTTTCTTTTCAACCCAAGGACATCTTGCCAGCTATTCTCACATGTCCCCCTAGCAGCTTTTAGTACTCCCCCATGCAAAAAAGGCGGGGGAGTTAACCGCACAGACTCACAAAGAACACTGCAAGATGCATTTTCCAGCTTTATGCAAACAAATAAATAAATACATACATACATATTTGCTGTTGTGTGATATTTTAAACAGTGACATGTTTGACAACATTTTCAAAGCTCAGAAAGGGTGAATGGTCCACGTGCAATTAAATCACAAAGGAAACAGAAGTGATTCTGTTCTGAACTATGAGCTTCTGAGTGAGGATCATGAAGGAATGTGTGCTTTTTAAAATAGAGAACTGCATCAAGCAAAGAGCATCAAATGCTTAGGCCAATCTGCATGAAGAAAAGAGCTGGTTTGTGTGTCCAAATCAGCAAATGGGAAAATCAATATCTTTTGAAATAAAGGCATAATTTTCACAGTCGCAATCCTATGCCATTTATCTCAAAGTAAACCCACCATGTTCAGTGGAACCTATGTCTGAGTAAATAGGTATGAAATCAAATTTCTCCGTGACATTCTTTGACCAGCATTACAAATAATAATAATAATAAAAAGGAATAAGGGAAGTTAATACAGGAAACTCATCCCCCATCCAAATATATATATATATTTTTCTCAAAACCAGGTCAAAATTTTTCAATCTAAACCAGTGTTTCTCAACCTTGGCAACTTGAAGATGTCCAGACTTCAATTCCCAGAATTCCCCAGCCAGCTGGGGAATTCTGGGAGTTGAAGTCCGGACATCTTCAAGTTGCCAAGGTTGAGAAACACTGATCTAAATAGCAAAGAAGATCAGATCTGGGGGACAGAATAAAGAAGAGAAAAAATAATCACAAGGGAGAAAGAACGACTGGCAGTTTGGAAGTGAATCTGTTTTGAATCAAGTCTCATTAGTTTGAACGGGTATGATACTATCCAAAATCCGTAATTATGCAACACAATAAATGGTAAGCAGACTTGTCACTCAACTGAAATAATTGTGGCATTTGTCATCTCGAAAATGCTGCCTCCCTTTGGGGTTACTAGATACCTCATTAGGAGATTGAATGGAATTTGGATTCCATGTCAGAGTTTACTACTTTTGGCAACCAGAATGGAAAAGAATTCTTTATTGACCAATATAAATCTTTATTGATTAAAGAAGGGAAGGGGATGTTCAGCTAATTCCATTAAAATATGCCCAGGATCTTGAAAATAAAAACATAAACCGTAGACCAATAACTTGAATACAGTGTGTTTATACAGTATGTATATTACCTGTATGGTCTATTTCACTTTGCCAGTTTCAAAAGCAAGGGCAAAGTTATTTGATCAACTCTACAGCTTTTAGCAGGCTGTATCTAATAGCAATTTCCCCCCTTCTCATCAATGAACTACTGTATGAAAATTTCCTAATGGCTCTTTATGGTTGCTCAAAAGCTGACTTTCATGACAACATCACTGTTTAATTTAAGTATTTTTCCCCCCTCAGTAAATAAAACTTTCATTATTCAATACCAGTAATAAGTGTGCTCAAAGAAACTTGATGGATTATTGGAGTTTCTTGTGGAATGTCTTACATTATTCATCATTCAAAAGGAAGCCACACATTGTTTATGAATGGAATGTTGTATAAGGAAATGAGATGGTTTGGGTCTTTAAGGAGATTCACGGGAATTGACATGCTCTTACATGCTGTAAAATTATTAATGCTCTTGCGGGGATTTAATGGAGCTGAGAGGATGCCAGATCCACTGTTTGAAAAGTCTCAAAATCAACTAAAAGGCATTTCTGTCTGAAAAAAGAAGTTTGCCGTATTATTTATTTAATTTAAATATTTATATAGCCGACCGTCTTACAATCAGCTCCTAATCATAAAAAGCCCACATAAAAAACCATAATAAAACTATAAAAGGCCTTGGGCAAGAAGATAAAGGCAAGCAGGATAGATTTTAATGAACTCCAAAAGAACATAAGATAGAATGATTTGAAAATCTAAAGGAGAAAATGGTAGAGAAAAGGTAAGAATATGACTATGCAGTACATCCCTTGATGGTGCACACATCTGGATTACAATATGCAGAAATCAATCAATGGCACCAAAGGATTTTCTATACCTCCTTGATTTTATGCTAGGATTTTGCACCCCAGATCAGTTCAACAAACATTCCCCGAAAAACAATTAGAATATATCATCATCATCATCATCATCATCATCATCATCATCATCATCATCATCATCATCATCATCATCATCATCATTTCTGCAGCTGCAGGATCAACTTTTTGGGTCAGCAAGTGCCATCTTGTTCCAGATGCCAGTCATATCACATTACCTTTCTTAAACATAGAAACATCTCTTTCCTATATGAAAAATTAATTTGGATCCTGTTTATAATTTTTAAAAGATAATAGTATAGTTAAAATAAATTATTCCATTTGCCCTGGGTGCAAAATACAGCTGTCCTGCCACGTAGAAAAAGGGGCATGATGGTTCAGCAATTAAAAGACACTGAGCTTGTCAGCTGGGCAGTTGACAGACCAGGTTTCAGACCCAAACTCCGTGCAATGGAGTGAGCTCCCATTACTTGCCCCAGCTCCTGCCAACCTAGCAGTTCCAAAGAATGAAAATGCAAGTAGATTAACAAGTACCACTTTGGTGAGAAGGTGGGAATGTTCTGTGCACCTTTGGCGTAAAGCAATGCTGGCCACATGACCACAGAAATTGTCTTTGGCTCCCTTGGCAAAGAAATGGAGATGAGCACCATACTCTAGAGTCAAACATGACTGACAGAAACCTTTGCCTTTAGTACATAGAGATAGCTACATGATTTTCTCCTGAATACAGATAACAAGGAAAATATTTTGCTTTTCCGCGGCATTTCCAGCCCTTCAGTTACCAACAGCCTAATGAAATCTTGCACAAAGTCTTTTCTTTTATATAGAAATATAAAACATAGCCACAGAGGATAGAATTCAAAATCCTTACTCTAAATCAGACACTGTCTTCCAAAAATTCCTTCCACCACACTTTTTTCATGGTCCCGTAAAACAAGGAGCCATGCCTTGAGCCGAGGTGGCGCAGTGGTTAGGGTGCAGCACTGCAGGCCACTTCAGCTGACTGTTACCTGCAGTTCAGCGGTTCTAATCTCACCGGCTCAAGGTTGACTCAGCCTTCCATCCTTCCGAGGTGGGTGAAATGAGGACCCAGACTGTGGGGGAGATATGCTGACTCTGTAAACCGCTTAGAGAGGGCTGAAAGCCCTATGAAGCAGTATATAAGTCTAACTGCTATTGCTATTGCTATTGCCTGCTTTCTGAGTAACTTTGCATTTGACTCTCTTAAATTTTATTCAGTTATTTTCAGTCCGTAAATCCTACCCAATTTTGTGTCATCTGCAAATCTGATCATCATTATCCCCAACTCCTTATCTAAATCATTAATAAAAGAAAGTTTAAGAAATAGAGTGGTCATGGAATAACTTTATGACGTCATATGACATTCTACTCCAACTCCAATTTGATGAAAAGCCAATGATGAATGGTTATTGGATGACAAAGGAATTTTGATAATTTTTTTGAGGCAGCTATACTTCAATTTCATTATCATGCCATCTTTATAGCAATAGCAATAGCAGTTAGACTTATATACCGCTTCGTAGGGCTTTCAGCCCTCTCTAAGCGGTTTACAGAGTCAGCCTATCGCCCCCACAGTCTGGGTCCTCATTTCACCCACCTCGGAAGGATGGAAGGCTGAGTCAACCTTGAGCCGGTGAGATTAGAACCGCTGAACTGCAGATAGCAGTCAGCTGAAGTGGCCTGCAGTACTACACTCTAACCACTGCGCCACCTCGGCCTATTGACATGCTACGGCATATTAAGGGTTTCCTTTGGTGAAATCAAGCTATACTTGTAACATTGGCACATTCTTTTAAAAAGTTATCCGATCCAAATAAGGTTAGTATGACACAGTTTGTTTTTCACAAATCCATGCTATCTTCTAGTATTCCCTGCATCGTTTTCAAATGTATACATATATTTTATTTTATACTGTTAATGTATTCTCTTAAGGGGTAAATGGTTCTTCAAACCATTAAGGAGTACAATACATACCTTTTTTTTTTTTGGAAAACAGTGTCAAAATATGATTTAAGTAGCTTTGCTTTACTCAACTGCTGGCATTTTTCACTGACCAGCTGGTATCCCGATTCTTTTCATTCCTTCTTATTTTTTTCCCCAACAAATCTGAAAAAGGCCAGGGTTGTCGTCCTTAGCAACCTTTGCCAATCTGAGTCCATTCTAAGCTTTAACCTTTCTAACGCTATATCAGCCTGTATATATTCTTCCTTGGAGATCTGCCCTTCTTCCCAGCTCTTTTATCTCCACTTTTTTTCATTGTTGTGTTTTCAGGTTTTCACTAAGCCTTTGAAGAACCCACATTCGGTTTCTAACATTGCCTTCATTCCCCACCCCAACCCTCATAGGGAAAATTGTTTGAAATCGTGCTTTTAGTATTCCTGTATCTACTGAGTTCACCATCCCTTGCATTTATGAACCAATGTCAAAAAGTCTGGAGCCCAAGGACAGCTGTGGATGAGTTAGAATTCCAAGCTTGCAGAACTCAAAATCCAAATGCATAAACGAGCAGCATCTTAATTTGCTGGAGAGAGTGGGGGACTGACACAGTTCCGTGAATTCTGCATTCCCTGCATCACTTTCAAATGTATACATATATTTTATTTTATACTGTTAATGTATTCTCTTACACTGTTTACACTGTTAATGTATGTTCCATGTATCCGTGAATGGTTCCACCACAAATGCGCGAATGACAAAAGCACGCCTGACTAAACCGCGGTGACAAAACCGCGCGACGAATGAGCGACGAATGAGCGACGAATGAGCCCTGAAGCGCGCCGACAACAGCGCACTGACAAAAGCGTGCTGTAACCTAACCCTAAACCTAACCCTAAACCTAACCCTAAACCTAACCCTAAACCTAACCCTAAACCTAACCCTAAACCTAACCCTAAACCTAACCCTAAACCTAACCCTAAACCTAACCCTAAAACTAACCCTAAACCTAACCCTAACCCTAATCCTAAACCTAACCCTAAACCTAACCCTAACCCTAACCCTAACCCTAAACCTAACCCTAAACCTAACCCTAAACCTAAACCTAACCCTAAACCTAACCCTAAACCTAACCCTAAACCTAACCCTAAACCTTACCCTAACTTAAATCGCACTTCTGTCGGCGCACTGTTGTCGGCGCGCTGTTGTCGACGCGCTTTTTACATTGCGGTTTTAGCGCCGTGGTTTTGTCGGCACGCTTATGACGTTCGCGCTTTTGTCGGGTCACGTTCATGAACACATGGAACCTTGTATGTTTTGGTGGCTACTTAAAACTAAGGAAATCAGGTGAGATGGACAAGCATCTGAAAGAGTCAAACTCAATGAGCTCATGAGGAAAAGCAACACATATTGCAACACCTTGTTGCAAGCCCCACGCTGTTAATATGCACTGAGAGTATTAACAGAATGATTTGGTCCTATTTAAAAAGCTATTCCTTCATCCCTCACCTGACAGCTTTGTTCTTCCTATTTGCTTCCCCTCGTTGGAAGCTTCATTTGAAATCAGCAATAGAGGAGATGGAGAGAAAGCCAGCAAATCCAAATGCTTCAAATTACTGCACCAGCGCCATGTGCGAGCTATTATTTCTTTTCCAGAAAGAAAATAAATGAAAATAAATTGCCTTGCATGGATATCAAGCTGGCCCAAATTGCAGGATCTCTCGCATGACCATCTCATGATTAAAAAGTATTTTCTCATTAAAACGGCCTGCAATGACTCACATTTTTTTCCTTGCCTTTTGTTTGCATGGTATATTACAAAAAATGTTTCTTTGTTCCTCGTTGCACTCCTTATTACAAGTACATGGGTCTTAAGAACTTTAGCAAAAAATATAGTGTTGCTATCCTATTTCTCTGAGAATGTCTTTCTTTGGAAAAGATTAGTAAGTGGCCCAAATATTTAAGAGTTACTAATAACATTTACTTGGTCATCCATTTAATTTAGTGGCATTTATTTCTAAGAATCACCATAGTCTGATAAGAGTAAGCACTGTAATAATTATTCTTTCAGCAATATTTGTTCACAAGCCTCCTTCTATAGGAAATGGTTTACACAGGACGGATGTAGCCGACCACAAATTGTTCTTGATACCTGTAGAATTTGCTTGTTTTGTACTTGCTTGGAAAACAGCTAAACTAGGGCACACACATGAAACTTAGGAAACGCGCAGTTATCAATTCTATTATTGGTCCAGATGCATAATTTGTAACCAATGACATTTGCAATGTTTGAAAACCTAATTTGCGTATGAAAGTTTATATATTCAGCTTTGCTATATAATAAAGTGGTCATCATGTCATTCACCCAGAGAGATCGTGCCCTCAAGTTCTTTCTAGGATTAGCTTCGTGGGTGACCCCCTTGATTGTTGTGCCCAGGTGCCGCCCTGGAGAAGCCGTTCCCTCCGGGGACGGACTGGGGCACTAACAATATAGGAGTTGGGTTTCCTCTGGAATAAAGTTATCATCATGGATTACAAGCCTCTGTCACTTAAAACAAAAGCTCAAGAGAGAGAAATGTCTCTGAAATGCACTAGAATGTATTACATGGATACTTGATCTTCGCTGAAAGAAATCTGGATAATCTCTAGATGGCATCAAAGAGATCCATGAAACAGATACTCTTTGCTGATATCAGTGGTGGGTTTCAGCCAGTCCGCTCCTATTCAGGAGAACCGGCTGTTAACTTTCTAAGCAGTTCGGAGAACCGGTTGTTGGAAGAAATCTCTTTTTGTTTCTTTCCACTTTCCAGGGCTAATCCTGTAAGGAAGGCAGGAAGGAAACATTCTGGTGTTGTTTCTAGACTCATCTTTATTGCCCTCCTTACAGAAACTGCCTCTCCGGTTAACCCTTATGACATTGTAACAACTAAGGTGTTGTTGAGTTGGCCATGCCCACATGGTCACATGACCACTGAGCCACAACTACCCAATGGTCATTAGGGCAAAGAACCGGTTGTTGAATTATTTCAATCCCACCACTGGCTGATATATAGTACTCAATCTGCATCCCAGATTTGGTAGCCCTAGCATACTCATTAAAAGGAAGTAACAACCCAATGTTTTAAAAAAAGGAAGGAATGGGAAGGCAACTCAACCCATACAGGAAAAAGAAGATGGGAGGCAGTATGGCTCATGTTTTATTGATAATGATTGTGTAGCATTCCAATGATGAAAGGGTCTTTTCATGAAACCTCATTTAATTAATCTGATTCATTTCTTGTCTACATGCTTTGGAGATAATGGAGGTACAGTAGCTGTTCCAATTGTTATTGCTTTAAAGAAGACATTTTTATCAACAAGAAGTTGGTTGCTGCAATAAGTTTGTATTTATTCAAGGGGTGAAGTTATGATGCAATTTAAAACCATTCAACCCTTCTCCTTTTTCTCAGTCTCATTAGCTGCAGTTTTTGAAAGCTGCAGTTACAGTGGGTCAAGACACACAAACACACACCCTATGCCCTTTGCAGGGAAATCGTAGAAAGGAGAAAGAAATTGTAATCCAAGAACAAAAAGGAATAGATAAAATCTAGTTAACACCAACCTCATTTCCTATATCTCTCTGCAACTTTCTATTCATGAAGAGCATCCTTGCTTCACCCCTTCCATATACCATTTCAACATGGCTTTTTTGTTCTTTAAACTTCTCACCTCTCTTTTTATGAGGATCTTATCAACTGCATACAATTAGTTTCTCTGGCTCCTATTTCTTCCTGACTCATTCAAATATCTTTAACACACTGGTTTTAAATGCAGTTCTCATTCATTCTCTCTATACAACCAAAGCACTTTAAGGTACTTTTGTATACAATCTGTTGTGGCCCAGCAGGAGCCGTTGGAGCTGCCACCAGACTCCGACAGCGAGGGGCCCTATGAGTCGGCCCTGGAGGATGTGGAGGACCCTGGACAGGGTTCCGACTCTGAGCAGGGTGCTGGGAGGCTGGTTGGCCATCAAGTGGCGCCTGAGCCTTGGACCAGTGGGGAGAAGACAAGGGAGAGTGATCCAGAAACCAGCAGTGAATTGTTCCTGGATGCACGCCATCAAAGAGCTACTCGGTGTCAGGAGCTACGTAATTACAGGAGGTAATTGCACTCAGCTGATGGTCATTAGGCTCCTCTCCAGACTATAAAAAAGACTGCTTGTGCCATGCCCTTCTTGCAGAAGTCAATGCTTTGACTAAAGAGAAACTAACTTGGCAGGCTGGATTGCTTCCAAGGTTTGTCGGACTTGCTGCCAAGGTCCTTATCTGTTTGTTATGCTTGGCTTTCAGCCACCGAGATTCTGGTCTTGTTATTAAAGGACATTCCATTTAAGCTTGTCTTGGCTTTCGTTACTGGATGGAGGAGGGGGTCAGAACAACAATCCATACTCAGTCATTCTTGTCCCCCATTCCTTCTTATTTTCATGCAATCCTAAGTACCTCATTTCCACCATATCCAGCTTACCTGTTTCTCCTGGCAAATGCATTCACAGAGCCATTTTTCTTTATTTTGAAAAAAAAAAGCATTCCTCACAATAGGCAATGTATGTAGCCCACTAATGGCTCCATCATTTGCCTGTCTTGAAATATCTACATTTTTCCACCTTTAATACCCTTTCTACCAAAATGCAGAGATTCATCTACTTGCTCTAGATTTTCAAAATATATTACATCTGTAACTTGCTATTACCCACTCCATTTTCGCTTTCAAACATGTTTACCTTGGTTTTGATATATGGATTTTCAGATCCACATTTATCTTTGCAACACATAAGCTACGTTATATTTGCTGCAAATAATATATGTTCTTGGCCAACAAAATGGTGAAAATACACGCCATTTAGACATCTGCATATTAATTTTCCCAATCAACATACCTTTTCTGTCACCTATGCAAAAACATTTTATACATATTTATCAATTGATACCATAGATTCACAATCAAGGGACAACACATATCCTTGTCTTAGTCTCTGCTAAATACTGAATAATTCTCTAGGCATGCCGTTCATTCTCACATGACTTACTTCCATCATCAATCACGTTTGCCACCTTTAGCAACACACTTTTAATATTCAGACAGTGAATTCCATAATTTAAACGTATAACATTTATGATGTGCTTTCTCTTGATATACAAATACACAAGAGCTTATCATATTCATACATTTCTTATTGATCTGCTAAAAATCCACAAATCTGGCCTGCACTGCCCTGCTGGCACAAAGCATTGCTGAAATTTTGCTGACTGTCACTTCTTATACTGTTTAAATCTGAATTATGCCAAATAACGTCAAAAGAATGATTTGTTTTACAACAATCATTCTCTATGCATATTCCCAGCCACAGCATCATTCATGTCTACATTCCACCAAATATCTTTTTTTCATATTTCATTATTGTACATCCATGCGTTTCTGTGTGTTCTCTCCTCAGAGCATTTGCTGCTCCATCAGTAGAGGGTTGATTTCTTTCTGTTTAGCTAGTTTATAGGTAAATTAGGCAATCCTGACCTTCCTAGCCAAAATAGGTACAACACATTCCCTTCCTAAGGAAGTGTTCAGGGATTATTATTTACTTCCCCTTCCCTGTCTCATCCCTTCCTGTTGCAAGCTTTGAAGGGAATCTTTTCATCTTTCACTCAGAGAAACCACTCACAGATTTTCAGTTGCAATATTGCCCCATCTGGAGGAGTCACAGGTAAGTAGTACATCCATACACATCTTTAGGCAGCTTAGGCCCTGGAGCAGTGACGTGTGGTGAGGTCTATGGCTGGTGAGGCACTGACATAGGGGTTTCAATTTTTTTTAGACTTGTGGACTTCAACTCCCAGAATTCCACAGCCAGGCATGCTCAGTTCCGATTTAAAGCGACAGCATTTGTATTTCTCCTTTGTGAAAAAGTTTTACTTCATTCTTTTTCTATAGTTTCTCATCTTTTTTCTACCTTTCCATTCATGTTATCCAAGGTATTTTTCTCCTTTGAGTTCCATGAATTCAGAAATTTGCACACACACACACACACACCGAATTCATTCCTGGTTCCTGTATTATCCAGGGCCATTGAAGCAGGGGTGAAATTCAGCAGGTTCTGGAGAGCCGATAGCAGAAATTTTGAGTAGTTTGGAGAACTGGCAAATACCACCTCCGACTGGCCCCAGAGTGGGGTGGGAATGGGGATTTTGCAGTATCCTTCCCCTGCCACGCCCACAAAGCCACACCCACAAGAACCAGTAGTAAAAAATTTTTTTGAATTTCACCACTGAGTATAATATTACTATGATCTATGTCCTAATTTCATAGTCAGAAAAATCAAAATAACTCTAACTCATAGTTCCTAACATATTTTAATCCTATTATTCATAATTAAATCTACACATAGATTGTCCTATTTATATTTAATCATCAAGTTTTCATACGTTCAGATCCTTTGTTACTGGCCTCCCCTTTATTTTAGTTCCACAGCTCCACATTTTTTTTTCTTTTCTGTTTTTTTTCCCCATTCATGCAGTTGTCATCCATACCTTTAATATTTGAAATTTCAAACTCCAATGCTTTGTTGTGATTAGATGGATCCATATTTATTGATTTACACCACATATCATGACTTTGGCCAGTTGAACCTTTCACATTTCACCTAGTCAAGTGAAAAAAGCTGTCTACTATATTATTAACTTTAGTGAACCCACACTGCATGCAACATGCTCTGTTAATAGTAAGGACACTAGCCTATGCTTAAGATTAGGAATAATCTAAACTGCTCAAAGTTAGTGCAACAGGAAGAAGCTGAGTTCAACGCAGAGATGTTATTGACTTTCTTTTTTTATTTCCTTTGTCTTAATATATTTTAGACTGTGTTTGTTAAAAATCTACACCGTGTAGGCTCTGGGAAGTCGGGGGGGGAAGGGAGGTGGGGTCTTAGGGGGGAGGGGGGAGGGGGTATATAGTATGTGTCAGATTTCAAAGTAACGCGATTGCACTTGTATACTATTGCTCTTTAATTCCAGTGTAAAAATAGGACAAGCTGAATATATTAATAGATAGTAGAAATACACCGAAGGGAGGAGTAGAGGGACAGAAGAAAGAGGGGTAGAGAGGGTGGGAGGGAGGATTGGAGGGTATGGGTGAGAAGGAAGGGAGGGAGTGTATTGGGAGAGAGGAGTGATAGAGGGGGAGGGGAAGTAGGGTAGAGGGGAATGTTGGAGGGAAGAAGGAAAGTTGGAGGGGGGCGAAAGAAAGGGTGTATGGAGGGTCGAAGAGGTACATTGGGTTTCTATTTTAGGGGGTATTATTGACAAGAGGAATGGCTGTGTTTATTGTTTAATGTTATATGGCCCCGGTTCTGCACAGTATATATGTGACTGTACGAAAATTAAAATGGAAAATAAAAACATATTTACAAAAAATAAATAAATTAGTAAGGACACTGGAGTCATTGCTGGTACTTTTTGAACAGTAAGCCACAAGCATGGCCAAAGCCCCATTTTTATCCCAAGGATACTCAAAACATTCTCTATAAATTTGGATCTTTAATCTAGAAAGGACTTTTCAAGCTGATGGTCTGTTGATGGCATCCTACCAATTAAGAGGTATGTTAATGTACTGACACAAAGATAGTTCATAAATGGCTCTTTCATCTTTCCATTTTTAGATGAAGCATTACTGGAGATGATGGTCATTTGCAAAAGCTCAAGGGCTCCATGGAACATATTTGCCTTTGCTATCTGGGAAATGGATGTTTTTATGACTACATTAGGTTGGGAATGGTAATTAGACTCAAAGAAACTAAGTGGATGTTGACGGGTAATTAGCATTATTTGTGGGCATTGTTGGATGGCCAGATTTTGAGCAAATTAAACATAACTTGTACTTTATTAGGTACTATTTGCTGTGTAAATCTACAAATGCACATTGCATCACCAACATGCCCATATTTGAACAGTGGATTAGCTCATTTCTTTTGTAAGTTGATTATTTCTGCTTGAGAGGAAAAAAAATGGCAAGGAATATTTTTTTAAATCTTTCCAGACTCAGGATTAAAATGTGGGAGGGGGGAACGGAACTTTTAGCATCATATAATGTATATTTTCTAAAACAAATCAAAACAAGAAAATAATCAATAACAGGAAGGTTTTTAGGTGTAGATGTCATGCATATTCAGTGTTTTATTTAATTTATCTATTTTTGGATACATTCAAAACTTTGCCCAGCAATTTTTAACAGCTGTTTTTCCAGAGACTCAATCCTCAATCTCAAATTCCTCAGTTATGAAGGAATCTACCATTTCTCCCTTTGTTTAGATATTTATTTGCTAAACACAGTAAATCTCACTGGTTCTCTTGGTTTTCATATATTTCTGAATAAAATAAATATTTTATTTTCATGCCAGTTTGTGTGCTGGGAATTGATGATCTGGAAATGTGTCTCAGAAGGCTTAGTTTCAGAAGATTGACTGCCCATTATTGGGCCTCAACTTGTGTCTTTCACTTAATATGAAAGAGAAATCATTATCACTTTTTTTGTGTTTTTGGGTGGGCTTAAATATCCTAAATTACCAGTGAAAGAGGAGGAAAAAGAAGAGGTAGAAATAAATACTTGTGGAAACAATTATTCATGTGTTCATCGTTTGTTGGTTGGTTGCTTATATTTGGATTTCTCTTTTACTAGAACTTGAATATTTCCTTTCCCAGCCATCTCTTCTCTTTTCCCCAAATATGGAATAGTGAACTGCTTTTGCACAAACATCTTAATTTGGAATGAAAGCCAATTTGGTCTAGTAATTAAGGCACCAAGATAGAAACCAGGAAACTGTTAGGTCTAGACCAGGGGTGGGTTCCTGCCAGTTCTAAGCTCTTCTACAGAAGAGGTTCCACAAATCTCCAGTGCCGTTTAGAACCGGTTCCAGCTCCCTCCCCTCACCCGTCCACACATCATCAAGATGAAGAACAAGAGGAGGAATTCTGGGAGTTGAAGTCCACAAGTCTTAAAGCTGTCAAGTTTGAACACCCCCTGGGTTTTTTTTTCTAAACGGTTAGGGCTGCAAGGGTCTTGTAACTTGACAGCTTTAAGACTTGCGTGCTTCAAATGCCAGAGTTTCTGAGCCAACATTTTGGTTGCTAAGCAAGAGCGTTGTTAAGTGAGTTTCACCACATTTTACAAGTTGGCCACGCCCACCCAGTCACATGGCTGGCAAGCCATTCCCACCTGGTCACATGGCCGGCAAGCCACTCCCACAAAGCAGGTCACACCTACAGAAGAGATTCTAAAAAAATTTGAAACCCACCACTGGTTCTGGTCCCACTTTAGGCATGAAAGTTGGCTATGTGAGTTTGTGTCAGTCATTCTATCTGAGCCAATTCGCCTCACGGGGTATTGTTGCAGAGGAGAATAGAACCATATTTGCAGCCTTGAGTTATTTATAAAAACAATAAGAGTGGGAATAAAAAGCTAAGAAAGTCAATTGTAAGGTGGAAATCAATTTATTTGAATATTGACCAGTGTTTCTCAACCTTGGCAACTTGAAGATGTCTGGACTTCAACTCCCAGAATTCCCCAGCCAGCATTCGCTGGCTGGGGAATTCTGGGAGTTGAAGTCCAGACATCTTCAAGTTGCCAAGGTTGAGAAACACTGGAATATTCCATTCAGACCAAGAAAGAAGACATTCAATCTCCGATGTCCATAGATACCCAGTTGTGTTGCACCAAGCTTAAAGGGTAATTCTTACCACTTCGTAGTATTCCAAATGCAACAAGAAAATGTGTATCCCCTGAAGAATGCCTTTAAAAAATAATAATAATGAGCAATTACTTTTCCAAACTAATAAATAAATTTTAATTTGCTAATGCTATGGGAAATAAAGCTTCATGTAATTAACTAAGAAGTTTTAGTATGCTATGGTAGGATTTCTTTTTTCATAAATAATAAGTGAAGCTAAACCCCCCCCACTCAATTAAATTCCCTCGTGGATTAATTATTATCAATCTCTGTTTAATAACTGAATTCTGAGAACTTTGTGAGGCCCAGTAGCCAGGACTTGCATGCTATGAAAGCTAATTAAGAATAATGAAATAAAGCTATAGTGAACTTATCTCTTTTGTGTGTTGATGTGATTGAGAAATGTCTCAGAGGTAATTATAATTAGTAATCGTCTGGGGAAAAAAGAGATATTTTAAAATAATAAATGGATGACAGTTCCTGACAGCAATTTCTCCATGTCCTTTTTAAAGTTAATGAATATTAGATAAAGTTAAATAAATAGACACAAACAATACAAAGAGTCTCGGGGCACACTGGAAAATCACATCACAATTGAATTTACTTTTGTGATCTAATTGGATATTTTGTCATTAATTCTCGTCTTCTACATGAAAAGAAACCTGAGGGAATCGTCCAAATGGCAACTTGAAAAAGTATCTTGTTTGTTTTGAAAGGCACACAGAATATTCATGAAATTTACAGAAATTTGAAGAAAATGTATTAGTGGGAAAACTTAAGGGTAAAAGTTTCATAATGAGGCACATATATTTTATAAGCTGGTTTTGAATATGCAGACTGGGTTAAACTTTATTCTACTTCAAACCATAATGCGGCCGCGCGAGCGATTGTGGGTGCACCTCGCTTCACCCACACAACACCTATCCTCCGCGAGCTGCACTGGCTACCTGTCGATCTCCGGGTGCGCTTCAAGGTGCTACTTGTCACCCATAAAGCCCTACATGGTATTGGATCTGGGTACTTGAGAGACCGCCTACTGCCAATTACCTCCACGCAACCTATTAGATCTCATCGATTAGGCCTCCTCCGAGTTCCATCTGCCAGTCAATGCCGACTGGCAACTACGCGGAGGAGAGCCTTCTCGGTGGCAGCTCCGACCCTATGGAACGATCTCCCCATGGAGATTCGTACCCTCACCACCCTCCAGACCTTCTGCACAGCCCTCAGAATCTGGCTATCCCGTCAGGCCTGGGGCTAAGACTGTAACCCGCCCGAATGGTATGAATGTTGTGTTTTTTAATTATATATTGTCTTATATGTTAAAAAGTTTGTCTCCCCCTCCCTCTTGGATTGTGAGCCACCCTGAGTCCCCCCAGGGAAAAGGGCGGCATATAAATAAACTTCTATCTAACTATCTATCTATAACCATTCAATTAGTATACTATGTCCCATACCGCAGTGTGACAACTGACCAGAATTATTTCACTGATTTGTTGGAATACTCAAGATTTTTTTAAAGATGAGGATATAGCTAGTTTGGCCTTCCAATAAAAAGTTCTCATAAATAAATTATTTTTCTTTTTCGTTTAGAAACAGCATATAGTTAAGTACTGTTCCTGCTTATAACAAAATCCATGTCTGTTTTTTCACAGAAATGTGACAAATAAAAATTTGAGATGGGGGGGGGTCTCCAGTAACATATTTGAGGAACTTTTAAAAGATCCAATTTCAGTGAAGCTAAACTAAGATAATTTCTCAAGGTTGTCACTGGATTATGTTTTAAGTGAACTTTAAGGGGAAATCCTCAAGAAACTTGAGAAAGAATTGAGACATTCTGAAACATGAAAAAATAAAGAAGATATTTATTAAAGCTATTGTGTCATCATTAAGGCACAATCATAATAAGAGCCGAGGTGGCGCAGTGGTTAGGGTGCAGTACTGCAGGCCACTTTAGCTGACTAGTTCAGCGGTTCAAATCTCACCGGCTCAAGGTTGATTCAGCCTTCCATCCTTCCGAGGTGGGTGAAATAAGGACCCGGACTGTGGGGGCAAGTTGCTGACTTAATTTGCTAAAAAATTTGTAAACTGCTTAGAGAGGGCTGAAAGCTCTATGAAGCGGTATATAAGTCTAATTAATAACTAAAGTCTAATAAATAAATAAATAAATAAGTTTGGGATTTACTGTGACATGAATTTGCATAAATGACAGTGGTTGGACCAACTTTCAAAAATAAAGAGGAATAACCTATACTGTAGTAAGACTGTTCATGTGCAGCTATAGAAGATACTTTAAAAAAATGTGCATCAAATTATTATCACCTGTGATAGATATGCAGATTATTTAATAAGTACACACACTGAAAAGAAAGATAAGGAATTTTAATTACTCCATATGCTTTAGGAATCCGTGTGGGTTGTATTAAGCATGGCACACCCTTGGGTACAGTGACACATAGCATCTGGCAAAGAGAAAAGATCTATTGTGCTGTCATGTCTTTATATCAAGCATCACATGGCCTATATATATTTTATGGCAGCCACACTTATGGGAAACATATGGCTTAAGGCTAAGTCTTTGCACTGAAAATTCATAATCTTCAAGAATGTGCGATTTCTTATTTTATTCTTACAATTTGGTGGAAGCAATAACATATGTATAAATTTTCTCTCTGGAAATTTTAATATATTCATTCTCTGGGCTTTTTGTGTGTTTTTGAAACAGGTTATCTTACTTATTTCTTTGTTTATTGAATTTTCTTTCATTCTACTCATATTGTAAGATGGTTCAGAAAAAATCAAAGGAGTAAAATCCCTATAAATCTTTTTTCCCAGATTTTGATTTAACAGTATAAGGTGCAGCAGTATTGTATATATTTCTGAACTGTGCTGTTAGCTGGTATGAACATTTGATCAAGCGACACTGAGGAAATAAATGGAAGATGTTATTGGTGAACTATCCATTATATATTTATAAGGATTACTGATTTGTAGTGGGGGTGGCCAATATTTGCAGAAAAATTGGGCTTCAAGTTCCGATTTTCAGGTTAGTTGGCTGTAGGAGGCCATCTGGTGATATGATGATTAGGAGAGATAGATTAATTTGAGGGTCTTTGGGAATGATGGTGGGCTAGGATGGAGATGGGAAGAGTTAACATCTGGGAAGCAACCCACTCCCATCCTCATTGTCATAATCTCCTCAGTTAAAATGTACCTTCAACATTTTCCTATCAACCTATCTCCTGAATTGAACAATCTAAGCAACCCAAGTCTGCAAATATATATTAGAATTGCTCATCCTTAGTCTAAATAAATATTAATTTGATATACTGCGTCAAGGTGCTTTAGAATTTAAAACTGAGCTCTTGACTTTTGAAGGGGCGGGGGAATATGGTTCTATCTCAAAAGAAGACAAGATAAGAACCAAAAGGATACTTATGGTCTGAAGATCCATCAAGTTTTAAAAAGTGTCCCAATAGGAATAAGAATGTCTAACCAAAATAAGAATTTTAAAAAGTAGCAAGTCACTTTCCATATATAATTGAAATGCACAGATGCACAACTGCAAGTTATTTAAGATGAAACAATGCTTGGCAGTTTCGGATATCAAAATTCAATAGTGGATTTGAGGATGCACTGGTGAATGATTCTCATTTGTTTATAAAGGAGGAGTTATCTGGCAGTTGAAAATAACTTGGTGAGAATCTTACTGCTTTTAAAACTTTGCATTCAACTGTATTTAGAATACAAGCCAGAGTCACCTCATTTTAAAACAGCAAAAGAGAGAGAGAGAGTCAAAATAGGCAAGCAGTTAGAATCTTTCATCTGAGGCGGATTCAAAACAGCTTCCTTTCCGAGTTTTCATTTGTACACAATTCAATCAACTCACCTTTTCCAATTGCTGGCTGTGCATCAATTTGACATATTGAACCGGGTGCTTTTCCCATCAATTCAAGCATTGAATGAACTTATCACTGAATCAATTCAGCTGATCACAAACACAAATCAAATCTGTAATTCAGCTTGGATTGCAAATTGAGATACGATCTTGGGTAATTTGCAGAGCCTTGCTCTTAGGTTTTGAAATAATAGCACAATGTGTATTTTTGAAAATATGAATAGGATAGTTAGGACTGATAGGGAAAAAAAAACCTAAAACTCTAAAACTCAGAGCCACAAGTTGGCAGATTCCAGGGAAGCAAATGAGTATATAATATTGAAAAAAGTACAGTGGCAGAATGAGATTTGCTGCGAGGAGTATCATTGAAATGAACAGTGAACTTGCTATGAAAATTTTTACATTGATCATTTAGCCTGATTATTTACTAAACTGAGTGTTAAATATAAATGACAAATTATAATTAACTGAACATAAAATAAAGATAGCTTATCTGTAGATGGACTCTCTGAAACCCAAAGGATGTGATAACTGTATAAAGTTTTAATTGCAGACAACTTGATAGAGAAGGATGTTTTCTTAGAAGAAATATAAAATAGACAAAACACTTCAGCCCTTTCTAGCATATAGATAAAATGGGAAAATAAACATCTAAACAGTTTTCAAAATGAATACCTTGCCAATGGGAATAGTGCAAAACACTGCCTACACAAACCAATCTTCAGCTCATTTATTATACCACATATTTTAAAAAGGTTGCACATAAAGTTGCACGGCTGTAAATTGGAAATACTATTAGTAGATTATGTTAGGTGGACTTATTGCAACTTTACATGGTGGCAGGAGAAGGGGTGTTGGGATTGTATTTTTTTGCATGCAGATTTTTTATTCTTTTATTCTACTTTCTAAAGAAGTGCAAAATCCCAAGGCTGATATATGTTTAATTGGAAATCTAGATGTTACAATTAGAAGGAGGCATTCTCATTCCCATTTTTGCCTGTAAGGCAAAACATAATTTTTAGTATATGAAGACATGTTCTGCCCTTATTTCCATTTTTAATTTTACTAAAAAGAGAAGGACCAAAAAACAAAGACTTTTTTTAAAAAAATGCACTTTACAATTTTTGGATTATAAGAGGCACCAGTGTATAAGACGCACCATGATTTTGAAGAGGCAAATTTTAAAAAAAGTTTATGCACTCTGCAGGCCTCCCAAACTCTCTACACGCCTTGTTTTTTTCAAAAAAAGGGGGGGCATGCAAAGCTTTGGGAGGCTTATAGATGCTCCTTGGGGTCTGCGGGGGGCAAAAACAAGCAAAGAACATCATATTGTTGTTTTTTCAAAAGCAGCCCTTTTTTGCTCATTTTTGCAGGCCTCCAAAACCCTCTGCACCTCCATTTTTGCAAAGAGGTTGGGGTTTTCGGTAGGCCACAAATGCTGTATTCGGTGTATAAGATGCGCCCAGATTTTCACCCTCTTTTTTGTAATAATTTACAAAATTAGTTGATACAGTCCAGTGTTTTTCAAACTTGGTAACTTTAAGGTGTGTGGACTTCATCTCCCAGAATTCTTCAAAGAGGATGCTACCTCAGGAATTTTGGCTGTTGACGTTCATATATCTTAAAGTTGCCCTGTGTTTTAAAAACACTGTTATAGTCCATTTAATTCCTTCTTTTCACACATATAGGGAATTTGATCTTAAGAATTTCAGGTATAGGAAA